>NW_027665979.1:0-19302 GCF_963924005.1 Protomyctophum bolini | reverse complement strand
TACGGTACATAGTTTTCAAGTTACAGACTAAGCTAAGCAAACTGAATCTTGTTTTTTTTATACTGTGAAAATGGCACTTTAGGGACTGTGAAAGTGACATTTTGGCCCTGTTGTCCCAACTGCCCCAGCACTTCCCACATTGCTCAAAGTGGCTAGCTTTCATCCCAACACAGTTTATAGGGCCATACGGTACATAGTTTTCAAGTTACAGACTAAGCTAAGCAAAAGTGAACCAGGCCTTTTTACTGTGAAAATGGCACTTTGGGACTGTGAAAGTGACATTTTGGCCCTGTTGTCCCAAACTGCCAACCAGCACTTCCCACATTGCTCAAAGTGGCTAGCTTTCATCCCAACACAGTTTATAGGGCCATACGGTACATAGTTTTCAAGTTACAGACTAAGCTAAGCAAAAGTGAACCAGGCTTTTTACTGTGAAAATGGCACTTTGGGACTGTGAAAGTGACATTTTGGCCCTGTTGTCCCAAACTGCCCCAGCACTTCCCACATTGCTCAAAGTGGCTAGCTTTCATCCCAACACAGTTTATAGGGCCATACGGTACATAGTTTTCAAGTTACAGACTAAGCTAAGCAAAATGAATCTTTTTTTTTTTACTGTGAAAACGGCACTTTGGGACTGTGAAAGTGACATTTTGGCCCTGTTGTCCCAAACTGCCCCAGCACTTCCCACATTGCTCAAAGTGGCTAGCTTTCATCCAACACAGTTTATAGGGCCATACGGTACATAGTTTTCAAGTTACAGACTAAGCTAAGCAAAAGTGAACCAGGCCTTTTTACTGTGAAAATGGCACTTTGGGACTGTGAAAGTGACATTTTGGCCCTGTTGTCCCAAACTGCCCCAGCACTTCCCACATTGCTCAAAGTGGCTAGCTTTCATCCCAACACAGTTTATAGGGCCATACGGTACATAGTTTTCAAGTTACAGACTAAGCTAAGCAAAAGTGAACCAGGCCTTTTTACTGTGAAAATGGCACTTTGGGACTGTGAAAGTGACATTTTGGCCCTGTTGTCCCAAACTGCCCCAGCACTTCCCACATTGCTCAAAGTGGCTAGCTTTCATCCCAACACAGTTTATAGGGCCATACGGTACATAGTTTTCAAGTTACAGACTAAGCTAAGCAAAAGTGAACCAGGCCTTTTTACTGTGAAAATGGCACTTTGGGACTGTGAAAGTGACATTTTGGCCCTGTTCGTTCCCTGTTGTCCCAAACTGCCCCAGCTCTTGCCACAATGCTCAAAGTGGCTAGCTTTCATCCCAACACAGTTTATAGGGCCATACGGTACATAGTTTTCAAGTTACAGACTAAGCTAAGCAAAAGTGAACCAGGCCTTTTTACTGTGAAAATGGCACTTTGGGACTGTGAAAGTGACATTTTGGCCCTGTTGTCCCAAACTGCCCCAGCACTTCCCACACTGTCTCAAAGTGGCTAGCTTTCATCCCAACACAGTTTATAGGGCCATACGGTACATAGTTTTCAAGTTACAGACTAAGCTAAGCAAAAGTGAACCAGGCCTTTTTACTGTGAAAATGGCACTTTGGGACTGTGAAAGTGACATTTTGGCCCTGTTCGTTCCTGTTGTCCCAAACTGCCCCAGCTCTTGCCACAATGCTCAAAGTGGCTAGCTTTCATCCCAACACAGTTTATAGGGCCATACGGTACATAGTTTTCAAGTTACAGACTAAGCTAAGCAAAAGTGAACCAGGCCTTTTTACTGTGAAAATGGCACTTTGGGACTGTGAAAGTGACATTTTGGCCCTGTTCGTTCCTGTTGTCCCAAACTGCCCAGCACTTGCCACAATGCTCAAAGTGGCTAGCTTTCATCCCAACACAGTTTATAGGGCCATACGGTACATAGTTTTCAAGTTACAGACTAAGCTAAGCAAAAGTGAACCAGGCCTTTTTACTGTGAAAATGGCACTTTGGGACTGTGAAAGTGACATTTTGGCCCTGTTGTCCCAAACTGCCCCAGCACTTCCCACATTGCTCAAAGTGGCTAGCTTTCATCCCAACACAGTTTATAGGGCCATACGGTACATAGTTTTCAAGTTACAGACTAAGCTAAGCAAAAGTGAACCAGGCCTTTTTACTGTGAAAATGGCACTTTGGGACTGTGAAAGTGACATTTTGGCCCTGTTGTCCCAAACTGCCCCAGCACTTCCCACATTGCTCAAAGTGGCTAGCTTTCATCCCAACACAGTTTATAGGGCCATACGGTACATAGTTTTCAAGTTACAGACTAAGCTAAGCAAAATGAATCTGTTTTTTTTTTACTGTGAAAATGGCACTTTGGGACTGTGAAAGTGACATTTTGGCCCTGTTGTCCCAAACTGCCCCAGCACTTCCCACATTGCTCAAAGTGGCTAGCTTTCATCCCAACACAGTTTATAGGGCCATACGGTACATAGTTTTCAAGTTACAGACTAAGCTAAGCAAAAGTGAACCAGGCCTTTTTACTGTGAAAATGGCACTTTGGGACTGTGAAAGTGACATTTTGGCCCTGTTGTCCCAAACTGCCCCAGCACTTCCCACATTGCTCAAAGTGGCTAGCTTTCATCCCAACACAGTTTATAGGGCCATACGGTACATAGTTTTCAAGTTACAGACTAAGCTAAGCAAAAGTGAACCAGGCCTTTTTACTGTGAAAATGGCACTTTGGGACTGTGAAAGTGACATTTTGGCCCTGTTGTCCCAAACTGCCCAGCACTTCCCACATTGCTCAAAGTGGCTAGCTTTCATCCCAACACAGTTTATAGGGCCATACGGTACATAGTTTTCAAGTTACAGACTAAGCTAAGCAAAATGAATCTTTTTTTTTTTACTGTGAAAACGGCACTTTGGGACTGTGAAAGTGACATTTTGGCCCTGTTGTCCCAAACTGCCCCAGCACTTCCCACATTGCTCAAAGTGGCTAGCTTTCATCCCAACACAGTTTATAGGGCCATACGGTACATAGTTTTCAAGTTACAGACTAAGCTAAGCAAAAGTGAACCAGGCCTTTTTACTGTGAAAATGGCACTTTGGGACTGTGAAAGTGACATTTTGGCCCTGTTGTCCCAAACTGCCCAGCACTTCCCACATTGCTCAAAGTGGCTAGCTTTCATCCCAACACAGTTTATAGGGCCCATACGGTACATAGTTTTCAAGTTACAGACAAAGCTAAGCAAAATGAATCTTTTTTTTTTACTGTGAAAACGGCACTTTGGGACTGTGAAAGTGACATTTTGGCCCTGTTGTCCCAAACTGCCCCAGCACTTCCCACATTGCTCAAAGTGGCTAGCTTTCATCCCAACACAGTTTATAGGGCCATACGGTACATAGTTTTCAAGTTACAGACAAAGCTAAGCAAAATGAATCTTTTTTTTTTTACTGTGAAAACGGCACTTTGGGACTGTGAAAGTGACATTTTGGCCCTGTTGTCCCAAACTGCCCCAGCACTTCCCACATTGCTCAAAGTGGCTAGCTTTCATCCCAACACAGTTTATAGGGCCATACGGTACATAGTTTTCAAGTTACAGACAAAGCTAAGCAAAATGAATCTTTTTTTTTTTACTGTGAAAACGGCACTTTGGGACTGTGAAAGTGACATTTTGGCCCTGTTGTCCCAAACTGCCCCAGCACTTCCCACATTGCTCAAAGTGGCTAGCTTTCATCCCAACACAGTTTATAGGGCCATACGGTACATAGTTTTCAAGTTACAGACTAAGCTAAGCAAAAGTGAACCAGGCCTTTTTTACTGTGAAAATGGCACTTTGGGACTGTGAAAGTGACATTTTGGCCCTGTTGTCCCAAACTGCCCCAGCACTTCCACATTGCTCAAAGTGGCTAGCTTTCATCCCAACACAGTTTATAGGGCCATACGGTACATAGTTTTCAAGTTACAGACTAAGCTAAGCAAAATGAATCTGTTTTTTTTTTTACTGTGAAAATGGCACTTTGGGACTGTGAAAGTGACATTTTGGCCCTGTTGTCCCAAACTGCCCCAGCACTTCCCACATTGCTCAAAGTGGCTAGCTTTCATCCCAACACAGTTTATAGGGCCATACGGTACATAGTTTTCAAGTTACAGACTAAGCTAAGCAAAAGTGAACCAGGCCTTTTTACTGTGAAAATGGCACTTTGGGACTGTGAAAGTGACATTTTGGCCCTGTTGTCCCAAACTGCCCCAGCACTTCCCACATTGCTCAAAGTGGCTAGCTTTCATCCCAACACAGTTTATAGGGCCATACGGTACATAGTTTTCAAGTTACAGACAAAGCTAAGCAAAATGAATCTTTTTTTTTTTACTGTGAAAACGGCACTTTGGGACTGTGAAAGTGACATTTTGGCCCTGTTGTCCCAAACTGCCCCAGCACTTCCCACATTGCTCAAAGTGGCTAGCTTTCATCCCAACACAGTTTATAGGGCCATACGGTACATAGTTTTCAAGTTACAGACTAAGCTAAGCAAAATGAATCTGTTGTTTTTTACTGTGAAAATGGCACTTTGGGACTGTGAAAGTGACATTTTGGCCCTGTTGTCCCAAACTGCCCCAGCACTTCCCACATTGCTCAAAGTGGCTAGCTTTCATCCCAACACAGTTTATAGGGCCATACGGTACATAGTTTTCAAGTTACAGACTAAGCTAAGCAAAAGTGAACCAGGCCTTTTTACTGTGAAAATGGCACTTTGGGACTGTGAAAGTGACATTTTGGCCCTGTTGTCCCAAACTGCCCCAGCACTTCCCACATTGCTCAAAGTGGCTAGCTTTCATCCCAACACAGTTTATAGGGCCATACGGTACATAGTTTTCAAGTTACAGACTAAGCTAAGCAAAATGAATCTGTTTTTTTTTTACTGTGAAAATGGCACTTTGGGACTGTGAAAGTGACATTTTGGCCCTGTTGTCCCAAACTGCCCCAGCACTTCCCACATTGCTCAAAGTGGCTAGCTTTCATCCCAACACAGTTTATAGGGCCATACGGTACATAGTTTTCAAGTTACAGACTAAGCTAAGCAAAAGTGAACCAGGCCTTTTTACTGTGAAAATGGCACTTTGGGACTGTGAAAGTGACATTTTGGCCCTGTTGTCCCAAACTGCCCCAGCACTTCCCACATTGCTCAAAGTGGCTAGCTTTCATCCCAACACAGTTTATAGGGCCATACGGTACATAGTTTTCAAGTTACAGACAAAGCTAAGCAAAATGAATCTTTTTTTTTTTACTGTGAAAACGGCACTTTGGGACTGTGAAAGTGACATTTTGGCCCTGTTGTCCCAAACTGCCCCAGCACTTCCCACATTGCTCAAAGTGGCTAGCTTTCATCCCAACACAGTTTATAGGGCCATACGGTACATAGTTTTCAAGTTACAGACTAAGCTAAGCAAAATGAATCTGTTTTTTTTACTGTGAAAATGGCACTTTGGGACTGTGAAAGTGACATTTTGGCCCTGTTGTCCCAAACTGCCCCAGCACTTCCCACATTGCTCAAAGTGGCTAGCTTTCATCCCAACACAGTTTATAGGGCCATACGGTACATAGTTTTCAAGTTACAGACTAAGCTAAGCAAAAGTGAACCAGGCCTTTTTACTGTGAAAATGGCACTTTGGGACTGTGAAAGTGACATTTTGGCCCTGTTGTCCCAAACTGCCCCAGCACTTCCCACATTGCTCAAAGTGGCTAGCTTTCATCCCAACACAGTTTATAGGGCCATACGGTACATAGTTTTCAAGTTACAGACTAAGCTAAGCAAAAGTGAACCAGGCCTTTTTACTGTGAAAATGGCACTTTGGGACTGTGAAAGTGACATTTTGGCCCTGTTCGTTCCCTGTTGTCCCAAACTGCCCCAGCTCTTGCCACAATGCTCAAAGTGGCTAGCTTTCATCCCAACACAGTTTATAGGGCCATACGGTACATAGTTTTCAAGTTACAGACTAAGCTAAGCAAAAGTGAACCAGGCCTTTTTACTGTGAAAATGGCACTTTGGGACTGTGAAAGTGACATTTTGGCCCTGTTGTCCCAAACTGCCCCAGCACTTCCCACATTGCTCAAAGTGGCTAGCTTTCATCCCAACACAGTTTATAGGGCCATACGGTACATAGTTTTCAAGTTACAGACTAAGCTAAGCAAAAGTGAACCAGGCCTTTTTACTGTGAAAATGGCACTTTGGGACTGTGAAAGTGACATTTTGGCCCTGTTGTCCCAAACTGCCCCAGCACTTCCCACATTGCTCAAAGTGGCTAGCTTTCATCCCAACACAGTTTATAGGGCCATACGGTACATAGTTTTCAAGTTACAGACTAAGCTAAGCAAAATGAATCTTTTTTTTTTTACTGTGAAAACGGCACTTTGGGACTGTGAAAGTGACATTTTGGCCCTGTTGTCCCAAACTGCCCCAGCACTTCCCACATTGCTCAAAGTGGCTAGCTTTCATCCCAACACAGTTTATAGGGCCATACGGTACATAGTTTTCAAGTTACAGACTAAGCTAAGCAAAAGTGAACCAGGCCTTTTTACTGTGAAAATGGCACTTTGGGACTGTGAAAGTGACATTTTGGCCCTGTTGTCCCAAACTGCCCCAGCACTTCCCACATTGCTCAAAGTGGCTAGCTTTCATCCCAACACAGTTTATAGGGCCATACGGTACATAGTTTTCAAGTTACAGACTAAGCTAAGCAAAAGTGAACCAGGCCTTTTTACTGTGAAAATGGCACTTTGGGACTGTGAAAGTGACATTTTGGCCCTGTTGTCCCAAACTGCCCCAGCACTTCCCACATTGCTCAAAGTGGCTAGCTTTCATCCCAACACAGTTTATAGGGCCATACGGTACATAGTTTTCAAGTTACAGACTAAGCTAAGCAAAAGTGAACCAGGCCTTTTTACTGTGAAAATGGCACTTTGGGACTGTGAAAGTGACATTTTGGCCCTGTTGTCCCAAACTGCCCCAGCACTTCCCACATTGCTCAAAGTGGCTAGCTTTCATCCCAACACAGTTTATAGGGCCATACGGTACATAGTTTTCAAGTTACAGACTAAGCTAAGCAAAAGTGAACCAGGCCTTTTTACTGTGAAAATGGCACTTTGGGACTGTGAAAGTGACATTTTGGCCCTGTTCGTTCCCTGTTGTCCCAAACTGCCCCAGCTCTTGCCACAATGCTCAAAGTGGCTAGCTTTCATCCCAACACAGTTTATAGGGCCATACGGTACATAGTTTTCAAGTTACAGACTAAGCTAAGCAAAAGTGAACCAGGCCTTTTTACTGTGAAAATGGCACTTTGGGACTGTGAAAGTGACATTTTGGCCCTGTTGTCCCAAACTGCCCCAGCACTTCCCACACTGCTCAAAGTGGCTAGCTTTCATCCCAACACAGTTTATAGGGCCATACGGTACATAGTTTTCAAGTTACAGACTAAGCTAAGCAAAAGTGAACCAGGCCTTTTTACTGTGAAAATGGCACTTTGGGACTGTGAAAGTGACATTTTGGCCCTGTTGTCCCAAACTGCCCCAGCACTTCCCACATTGCTCAAAGTGGCTAGCTTTCATCCCAACACAGTTTATAGGGCCATACGGTACATAGTTTTCAAGTTACAGACTAAACTAAGCAAAAGTGAACCAGGCCTTTTTACTGTGAAAATGGCACTTTGGGACTGTGAAAGTGACATTTTGGCCCTGTTGTCCCAAACTGCCCCAGCACTTCCCACATTGCTCAAAGTGGCTAGCTTTCATCCCAACACAGTTTATAGGGCCATACGGTACATAGTTTTCAAGTTACAGACTAAGCTAAGCAAAAGTGAACCAGGCCTTTTTACTGTGAAAATGGCACTTTGGGACTGTGAAAGTGACATTTTGGCCCTGTTGTCCCAAACTGCCCCAGCACTTCCCACATTGCTCAAAGTGGCTAGCTTTCATCCCAACACAGTTTATAGGGCCATACGGTACATAGTTTTCAAGTTACAGACTAAGCTAAGCAAAATGAATCTTTTTTTTTTTACTGTGAAAACGGCACTTTGGGACTGTGAAAGTGACATTTTGGCCCTGTTGTCCCAAACTGCCCCAGCACTTCCCACATTGCTCAAAGTGGCTAGCTTTCATCCCAACACAGTTTATAGGGCCATACGGTACATAGTTTTCAAGTTACAGACTAAGCTAAGCAAAAGTGAACCAGGCCTTTTTACTGTGAAAATGGCACTTTGGGACTGTGAAAGTGACATTTTGGCCCTGTTGTCCCAAACTGCCCCAGCACTTCCCACATTGCTCAAAGTGGCTAGCTTTCATCCCAACACAGTTTATAGGGCCATACGGTACATAGTTTTCAAGTTACAGACTAAGCTAAGCAAAAGTGAACCAGGCCTTTTTACTGTGAAAATGGCACTTTGGGACTGTGAAAGTGACATTTTGGCCCTGTTCGTTCCCTGTTGTCCCAAACTGCCCCAGCTCTTGCCACAATGCTCAAAGTGGCTAGCTTTCATCCCAACACAGTTTATAGGGCCATACGGTACATAGTTTTCAAGTTACAGACTAAGCTAAGCAAAAGTGAACCAGGCCTTTTTACTGTGAAAATGGCACTTTGGGACTGTGAAAGTGACATTTTGGCCCTGTTGTCCCAAACTGCCCCAGCACTTCCCACACTGCTCAAAGTGGCTAGCTTTCATCCCAACACAGTTTATAGGGCCATACGGTACATAGTTTTCAAGTTACAGACTAAGCTAAGCAAAAGTGAACCAGGCCTTTTTACTGTGAAAATGGCACTTTGGGACTGTGAAAGTGACATTTTGGCCCTGTTGTCCCAAACTGCCCCAGCACTTCCCACATTGCTCAAAGTGGCTAGCTTTCATCCCAACACAGTTTATAGGGCCATACGGTACATAGTTTTCAAGTTACAGACTAAGCTAAGCAAAAGTGAACCAGGCCTTTTTACTGTGAAAATGGCACTTTGGGACTGTGAAAGTGACATTTTGGCCCTGTTGTCCCAAACTGCCCCAGCACTTCCCACATTGCTCAAAGTGGCTAGCTTTCATCCCAACACAGTTTATAGGGCCATACGGTACATAGTTTTCAAGTTACAGACTAAGCTAAGCAAAAGTGAACCAGGCCTTTTTACTGTGAAAATGGCACTTTGGGACTGTGAAAGTGACATTTTGGCCCTGTTGTCCCAAACTGCCCCAGCACTTCCCACATTGCTCAAAGTGGCTAGCTTTCATCCCAACACAGTTTATAGGGCCATACGGTACATAGTTTTCAAGTTACAGACTAAGCTAAGCAAAAGTGAACCAGGCCTTTTTACTGTGAAAATGGCACTTTGGGACTGTGAAAGTGACATTTTGGCCCTGTTCGTTCCCTGTTGTCCCAAACTGCCCCAGCTCTTGCCACAATGCTCAAAGTGGCTAGCTTTCATCCCAACACAGTTTATAGGGCCATACGGTACATAGTTTTCAAGTTACAGACTAAGCTAAGCAAAAGTGAACCAGGCCTTTTTACTGTGAAAATGGCACTTTGGGACTGTGAAAGTGACATTTTGGCCCTGTTGTCCCAAACTGCCCCAGCACTTCCCACATTGCTCAAAGTGGCTAGCTTTCATCCCAACACAGTTTATAGGGCCATACGGTACATAGTTTTCAAGTTACAGACTAAGCTAAGCAAAAGTGAACCAGGCCTTTTTACTGTGAAAATGGCACTTTGGGACTGTGAAAGTGACATTTTGGCCCTGTTGTCCCAAACTGCCCCAGCACTTCCCACATTGCTCAAAGTGGCTAGCTTTCATCCCAACACAGTTTATAGGGCCATACGGTACATAGTTTTCAAGTTACAGACTAAGCTAAGCAAAATGAATCTGTTTTTTTTACTGTGAAAATGGCACTTTGGGACTGTGAAAGTGACATTTTGGCCCTGTTGTCCCAAACTGCCCCAGCACTTCCCACATTGCTCAAAGTGGCTAGCTTTCATCCCAACACAGTTTATAGGGCCATACGGTACATAGTTTTCAAGTTACAGACTAAGCTAAGCAAAATGAATCTGTTTTTTTTTACTGTGAAAATGGCACTTTGGGACTGTGAAAGTGACATTTTGGCCCTGTTGTCCCAAACTGCCCCAGCACTTCCCACATTGCTCAAAGTGGCTAGCTTTCATCCCAACACAGTTTATAGGGCCATACGGTACATAGTTTTCAAGTTACAGACTAAGCTAAGCAAAAGTGAACCAGGCCTTTTTACTGTGAAAATGGCACTTTGGGACTGTGAAAGTGACATTTTGGCCCTGTTGTCCCAAACTGCCCCAGCACTTCCCACATTGCTCAAAGTGGCTAGCTTTCATCCCAACACAGTTTATAGGGCCATACGGTACATAGTTTTCAAGTTACAGACTAAGCTAAGCAAAATGAATCTGTTTTTTTTTACTGTGAAAATGGCACTTTGGGACTGTGAAAGTGACATTTTGGCCCTGTTGTCCCAAACTGCCCCAGCACTTCCCACATTGCTCAAAGTGGCTAGCTTTCATCCCAACACAGTTTATAGGGCCATACGGTACATAGTTTTCAAGTTACAGACTAAGCTAAGCAAAAGTGAACCAGGCCTTTTTACTGTGAAAATGGCACTTTGGGACTGTGATTGGCCCTGTTCGTTCCCTGTTGTCCCAAACTGCCCCAGCTCTTGCCACAATGCTCAAAGTGGCTAGCTTTCATCCCAACACAGTTTATAGGGCCATACGGTACATAGTTTTCAAGTTACAGACTAAGCTAAGCAAAAGTGAACCAGGCCTTTTTACTGTGAAAATGGCACTTTGGGACTGTGAAAGTGACATTTTGGCCCTGTTGTCCCAAACTGCCCCAGCACTTCCCACATTGCTCAAAGTGGCTAGCTTTCATCCCAACACAGTTTATAGGGCCATACGGTACATAGTTTTCAAGTTACAGACTAAGCTAAGCAAAATGAATCTTTTTTTTTTTACTGTGAAAACGGCACTTTGGGACTGTGAAAGTGACATTTTGGCCCTGTTGTCCCAAACTGCCCCAGCACTTCCCACATTGCTCAAAGTGGCTAGCTTTCATCCCAACACAGTTTATAGGGCCATACGGTACATAGTTTTCAAGTTACAGTCTAAGCTAAGCAAAAGTGAACCAGGCCTTTTTACTGTGAAAATGGCACTTTGGGACTGTGAAAGTGACATTTTGGCCCTGTTGTCCCAAACTGCCCCAGCACTTCCCACATTGCTCAAAGTGGCTAGCTTTCATCCCAACACAGTTTATAGGGCCATACGGTACATAGTTTTCAAGTTACAGACTAAGCTAAGCAAAAGTGAACCAGGCCTTTTTACTGTGAAAATGGCACTTTGGGACTGTGAAAGTGACATTTTGGCCCTGTTGTCCCAAACTGCCCCAGCACTTCCCACATTGCTCAAAGTGGCTAGCTTTCATCCCAACACAGTTTATAGGGCCATACGGTACATAGTTTTCAAGTTACAGACTAAGCTAAGCAAAAGTGAACCAGGCCTTTTTACTGTGAAAATGGCACTTTGGGACTGTGAAAGTGACATTTTGGCCCTGTTGTCCCAAACTGCCCCAGCACTTCCCACATTGCTCAAAGTGGCTAGCTTTCATCCCAACACAGTTTATAGGGCCATACGGTACATAGTTTTCAAGTTACAGACTAAGCTAAGCAAAAGTGAACCAGGCCTTTTTACTGTGAAAATGGCACTTTGGGACTGTGAAAGTGACATTTTGGCCCTGTTCGTTCCCTGTTGTCCCAAACTGCCCCAGCTCTTGCCACAATGCTCAAAGTGGCTAGCTTTCATCCCAACACAGTTTATAGGGCCATACGGTACATAGTTTTCAAGTTACAGACTAAGCTAAGCAAAAGTGAACCAGGCCTTTTTACTGTGAAAATGGCACTTTGGGACTGTGAAAGTGACATTTTGGCCCTGTTGTCCCAAACTGCCCCAGCACTTCCCACATTGCTCAAAGTGGCTAGCTTTCATCCCAACACAGTTTATAGGGCCATACGGTACATAGTTTTCAAGTTACAGACTAAGCTAAGCAAAAGTGAACCAGGCCTTTTTACTGTGAAAATGGCACTTTGGGACTGTGAAAGTGACATTTTGGCCCTGTTGTCCCAAACTGCCCCAGCACTTCCCACATTGCTCAAAGTGGCTAGCTTTCATCCCAACACAGTTTATAGGGCCATACGGTACATAGTTTTCAAGTTACAGACAAAGCTAAGCAAAATGAATCTTTTTTTTTTTACTGTGAAAACGGCACTTTGGGACTGTGAAAGTGACATTTTGGCCCTGTTGTCCCAAACTGCCCCAGCACTTCCCACATTGCTCAAAGTGGCTAGCTTTCATCCCAACACAGTTTATAGGGCCATATGGTACATAGTTTTCAAGTTACAGACTAAGCTAAGCAAAATGAATCTGTTTTTTTTTACTGTGAAAATGGCACTTTGGGACTGTGAAAGTGACATTTTGGCCCTGTTGTCCCAAACTGCCCCAGCACTTCCCACATTGCTCAAAGTGGCTAGCTTTCATCCCAACACAGTTTATAGGGCCATACGGTACATAGTTTTCAAGTTACAGACTAAGCTAAGCAAAAGTGAACCAGGCCTTTTTACTGTGAAAATGGCACTTTGGGACTGTGAAAGTGACATTTTGGCCCTGTTGTCCCAAACTGCCCCAGCACTTCCCACATTGCTCAAAGTGGCTAGCTTTCATCCCAACACAGTTTATAGGGCCATACGGTACATAGTTTTCAAGTTACAGACTAAGCTAAGCAAAATTAATCTGTTTTTTTTTTACTGTGAAAATGGCACTTTGGGACTGTGAAAGTGACATTTTGGCCCTGTTGTCCCAAACTGCCCCAGCACTTCCCACATTGCTCAAAGTGGCTAGCTTTCATCCCAACACAGTTTATAGGGCCATACGGTACATAGTTTTCAAGTTACAGACTAAGCTAAGCAAAAGTGAACCAGGCCTTTTTACTGTGAAAATGGCACTTTGGGACTGTGAAAGTGACATTTTGGCCCTGTTGTCCCAAACTGCCCCAGCACTTCCCACATTGCTCAAAGTGGCTAGCTTTCATCCCAACACAGTTTATAGGGCCATACGGTACATAGTTTTCAAGTTACAGACTAAGCTAAGCAAAAGTGAACCAGGCCTTTTTACTGTGAAAATGGCACTTTGGGACTGTGAAAGTGACATTTTGGCCCTGTTGTCCCAAACTGCCCCAGCACTTCCCACATTGCTCAAAGTGGCTAGCTTTCATCCCAACACAGTTTATAGGGCCATACGGTACATAGTTTTCAAGTTACAGACTAAGCTAAGCAAAATGAATCTTTTTTTTTTTACTGTGAAAACGGCACTTTGGGACTGTGAAAGTGACATTTTGGCCCTGTTGTCCCAAACTGCCCCAGCACTTCCCACATTGCTCAAAGTGGCTAGCTTTCATCCCAACACAGTTTATAGGGCCATACGGTACATAGTTTTCAAGTTACAGACTAAGCTAAGCAAAAGTGAACCAGGCCTTTTTACTGTGAAAATGGCACTTTGGGACTGTGAAAGTGACATTTTGGCCCTGTTGTCCCAAACTGCCCCAGCACTTCCCACATTGCTCAAAGTGGCTAGCTTTCATCCCAACACAGTTTATAGGGCCATACGGTACATAGTTTTCAAGTTACAGACTAAGCTAAGCAAAAGTGAACCAGGCCTTTTTACTGTGAAAATGGCACTTTGGGACTGTGAAAGTGACATTTTGGCCCTGTTGTCCCAAACTGCCCCAGCACTTCCCACATTGCTCAAAGTGGCTAGCTTTCATCCCAACACAGTTTATAGGGCCATACGGTACATAGTTTTCAAGTTACAGACAAAGCTAAGCAAAATGAATCTTTTTTTTTTTACTGTGAAAACGGCACTTTGGGACTGTGAAAGTGACATTTTGGCCCTGTTGTCCCAAACTGCCCCAGCACTTCCCACATTGCTCAAAGTGGCTAGCTTTCATCCCAACACAGTTTATAGGGCCATACGGTACATAGTTTTCAAGTTACAGACTAAGCTAAGCAAAATGAATCTGTTTTTTTTTACTGTGAAAATGGCACTTTGGGACTGTGAAAGTGACATTTTGGCCCTGTTGTCCCAAACTGCCCCAGCACTTCCCACATTGCTCAAAGTGGCTAGCTTTCATCCCAACACAGTTTATAGGGCCATACGGTACATAGTTTTCAAGTTACAGACTAAGCTAAGCAAAAGTGAACCAGGCCTTTTTACTGTGAAAATGGCACTTTGGGACTGTGAAAGTGACATTTTGGCCCTGTTGTCCCAAACTGCCCCAGCACTTCCCACATTGCTCAAAGTGGCTAGCTTTCATCCCAACACAGTTTATAGGGCCATACGGTACATAGTTTTCAAGTTACAGACTAAGCTAAGCAAAATGAATCTGTTTTTTTTTACTGTGAAAATGGCACTTTGGGACTGTGAAAGTGACATTTTGGCCCTGTTGTCCCAAACTGCCCCAGCACTTCCCACATTGCTCAAAGTGGCTAGCTTTCATCCCAACACAGTTTATAGGGCCATACGGTACATAGTTTTCAAGTTACAGACTAAGCTAAGCAAAAGTGAACCAGGCCTTTTTACTGTGAAAATGGCACTTTGGGACTGTGAAAGTGACATTTTGGCCCTGTTGTCCCAAACTGCCCCAGCACTTCCCACATTGCTCAAAGTGGCTAGCTTTCATCCCAACACAGTTTATAGGGCCATACGGTACATAGTTTTCAAGTTACAGACTAAGCTAAGCAAAAGTGAACCAGGCCTTTTTACTGTGAAAATGGCACTTTGGGACTGTGAAAGTGACATTTTGGCCCTGTTGTCCCAAACTGCCCCAGCACTTCCCACATTGCTCAAAGTGGCTAGCTTTCATCCCAACACAGTTTATAGGGCCATACGGTACATAGTTTTCAAGTTACAGACTAAGCTAAGCAAAATGAATCTTTTTTTTTTTACTGTGAAAACGGCACTTTGGGACTGTGAAAGTGACATTTTGGCCCTGTTGTCCCAAACTGCCCCAGCACTTCCCACATTGCTCAAAGTGGCTAGCTTTCATCCCAACACAGTTTATAGGGCCATACGGTACATAGTTTTCAAGTTACAGAATAAGCTAAGCAAAAGTGAACCAGGCCTTTTTACTGTGAAAATGGCACTTTGGGACTGTGAAAGTGACATTTTGGCCCTGTTGTCCCAAACTGCCCCAGCACTTCCCACATTGCTCAAAGTGGCTAGCTTTCATCCCAACACAGTTTATAGGGCCATACGGTACATAGTTTTCAAGTTACAGACTAAGCTAAGCAAAAGTGAACCAGGCCTTTTTACTGTGAAAATGGCACTTTGGGACTGTGAAAGTGACATTTTGGCCCTGTTGTCCCAAACTGCCCCAGCACTTCCCACATTGCTCAAAGTGGCTAGCTTTCATCCCAACACAGTTTATAGGGCCATACGGTACATAGTTTTCAAGTTACAGACTAAGCTAAGCAAAAGTGAACCAGGCCTTTTTACTGTGAAAATGGCACTTTGGGACTGTGAAAGTGACATTTTGGCCCTGTTCGTTCCCTGTTGTCCCAAACTGCCCCAGCTCTTGCCACAATGCTCAAAGTGGCTAGCTTTCATCCCAACACAGTTTATAGGGCCATACGGTACATAGTTTTCAAGTTACAGACTAAGCTAAGCAAAAGTGAACCAGGCCTTTTTACTGTGAAAATGGCACTTTGGGACTGTGAAAGTGACATTTTGGCCCTGTTGTCCCAAACTGCCCCAGCACTTCCCACACTGCTCAAAGTGGCTAGCTTTCATCCCAACACAGTTTATAGGGCCATACGGTACATAGTTTTCAAGTTACAGACTAAGCTAAGCAAAAGTGAACCAGGCCTTTTTACTGTGAAAATGGCACTTTGGGACTGTGAAAGTGACATTTTGGCCCTGTTGTCCCAAACTGCCCCAGCACTTCCCACATTGCTCAAAGTGGCTAGCTTTCATCCCAACACAGTTTATAGGGCCATACGGTACATAGTTTTCAAGTTACAGACTAAGCTAAGCAAAAGTGAACCAGGCCTTTTTACTGTGAAAATGGCACTTTGGGACTGTGAAAGTGACATTTTGGCCCTGTTGTCCCAAACTGCCCCAGCACTTCCCACATTGCTCAAAGTGGCTAGCTTTCATCCCAACACAGTTTATAGGGCCATACGGTACATAGTTTTCAAGTTACAGACTAAGCTAAGCAAAAGTGAACCTGGCCTTTTTTACTGTGAAAATGGCACTTTGGGACTGTGAAAGTGACATTTTGGCCCTGTTGTCCCAAACTGCCCCAGCACTTCCCACATTGCTCAAAGTGGCTAGCTTTCATCCCAACACAGTTTATAGGGCCATACGGTACATAGTTTTCAAGTTACAGACTAAGCTAAGCAAAAGTGAACCAGGCCTTTTTACTGTGAAAATGGCACTTTGGGACTGTGAAAGTGACATTTTGGCCCTGTTGTCCCAAACTGCCCCAGCACTTCCCACATTGCTCAAAGTGGCTAGCTTTCATCCCAACACAGTTTATAGGGCCATACGGTACATAGTTTTCAAGTTACAGACTAAGCTAAGCAAAAGTGAACCAGGCCTTTTTACTGTGAAAATGGCACTTTGGGACTGTGAAAGTGACATTTTGGCCCTGTTGTCCCAAACTGCCCCAGCACTTCCCACATTGCTCAAAGTGGCTAGCTTTCATCCCAACACAGTTTATAGGGCCATACGGTACATAGTTTTCAAGTTACAGACTAAGCTAAGCAAAAGTGAACCAGGCCTTTTTACTGTGAAAATGGCACTTTGGGACTGTGAAAGTGACATTTTGGCCCTGTTGTCCCAAACTGCCCCAGCACTTCCCACATTGCTCAAAGTGGCTAGCTTTCATCCCAACACAGTTTATAGGGCCATACGGTACATAGTTTTCAAGTTACAGACTAAGCTAAGCAAAAGTGAACCAGGCCTTTTTACTGTGAAAATGGCACTTTGGGACTGTGAAAGTGACATTTTGGCCTGTTCGTCCCTGTTGTCCCAAACTGCCCCAGCACTTCCACATTGCTCAAAGTGGCTAGCTTTCATCCCAACACAGTTTATAGGGCCATACGGTACATAGTTTTCAAGTTACAGACTAAGCTAAGCAAAAGTGAACCAGGCCTTTTTACTGTGAAAATGGCACTTTGGGACTGTGAAAGTGACATTTTGGCCCTGTTGTCCCAAACTGCCCCAGCACTTCCCACATTGCTCAAAGTGGCTAGCTTTCATCCCAACACAGTTTATAGGGCCATACGGTACATAGTTTTCAAGTTACAGACTAAGCTAAGCAAAAGTGAACCAGGCCTTTTTACTGTGAAAATGGCACTTTGGGACTGTGAAAGTGACATTTTGGCCCTGTTGTCCCAAACTGCCCCAGCACTTCCCACATTGCTCAAAGTGGCTAGCTTTCATCCCAACACAGTTTATAGGGCCATACGGTACATAGTTTTCAAGTTACAGACTAAGCTAAGCAAAAGTGAACCAGGCCTTTTTACTGTGAAAATGGCACTTTGGGACTGTGAAAGTGACATTTTGGCCCTGTTGTCCCAAACTGCCCCAGCACTTCCCACATTGCTCAAAGTGGCTAGCTTTCATCCCAACACAGTTTATAGGGCCATACGGTACATAGTTTTCAAGTTACAGACTAAGCTAAGCAAAAGTGAACCAGGCCTTTTTACTGTGAAAATGGCACTTTGGGACTGTGAAAGTGACATTTTGGCCCTGTTGTCCCAAACTGCCCCAGCACTTCCCACATTGCTCAAAGTGGCTAGCTTTCATCCCAACACAGTTTATAGGGCCATACGGTACATAGTTTTCAAGTTACAGACTAAGCTAAGCAAAAGTGAACCAGGCCTTTTTACTGTGAAAATGGCACTTTGGGACTGTGAAAGTGACATTTTGGCCCTGTTGTCCCAAACTGCCCCAGCACTTCCCACATTGCTCAAAGTGGCTAGCTTTCATCCCAACACAGTTTATAGGGCCATACGGTACATAGTTTTCAAGTTACAGACTAAGCTAAGCAAAAGTGAACCAGGCCTTTTTACTGTGAAAATGGCACTTTGGGACTGTGAAAGTGACATTTTGGCCCTGTTGTCCCAAACTGCCCCAGCACTTCCCACATTGCTCAAAGTGGCTAGCTTTCATCCCAACACAGTTTATAGGGCCATACGGTACATAGTTTTCAAGTTACAGACTAAGCTAAGCAAAAGTGAACCAGGCCTTTTTACTGTGAAAATGGCACTTTGGGACTGTGAAAGTGACATTTTGGCCCTGTTCGTTCCCTGTTGTCCCAAACTGCCCCAGCTCTTGCCACAATGCTCAAAGTGGCTAGCTTTCATCCCAACACAGTTTATAGGGCCATACGGTACATAGTTTTCAAGTTACAGACTAAGCTAAGCAAAAGTGAACCAGGCCTTTTTTACTGTGAAAATGGCACTTTGGGACTGTGAAAGTGACATTTTGGCCCTGTTGTCCCAAACTGCCCCAGCACTTCCCACACTGCTCAAAGTGGCTAGCTTTCATCCCAACACAGTTTATAGGGCCATACGGTACATAGTTTTCAAGTTACAGACTAAGCTAAGCAAAAGTGAACCAGGCCTTTTTACTGTGAAAATGGCACTTTGGGACTGTGAAAGTGACATTTTGGCCCTGTTGTCCCAAACTGCCCCAGCACTTCCCACATTGCTCAAAGTGGCTAGCTTTCATCCCAACACAGTTTATAGGGCCATACGGTACATAGTTTTCAAGTTACAGACTAAGCTAAGCAAAAGTGAACCAGCCTTTTTACTGTGAAAATGGCACTTTGGGACTGTGAAAGTGACATTTTGGCCCTGTTGTCCCAAACTGCCCCAGCACTTCCACATTGCTCAAAGTGGCTAGCTTTCATCCCAACACAGTTTATAGGGCCATACGGTACATAGTTTTCAAGTTACAGACTAAGCTAAGCAAAATGAATCTTTTTTTTTTTACTGTGAAAACGGCACTTTGGGACTGTGAAAGTGACATTTTGGCCCTGTTGTCCCAAACTGCCCCAGCACTTCCCACATTGCTCAAAGTGGCTAGCTTTCATCCCAACACAGTTTATAGGGCCATACGGTACATAGTTTTCAAGTTACAGACTAAGCTAAGCAAAAGTGATCCAGGCCTTTTTACTGTGAAAATGCACTTTGGGACTGTGAAAGTGACATTTTGGCCCTGTTGTCCCAAACTGCCCCAGCACTTCCACATTGCTCAAAGTGGCT
>NW_027665980.1:12500-14004 GCF_963924005.1 Protomyctophum bolini | reverse complement strand
TGTTGTGTGGGTGTGTTGGGGTTGGGGTGTGTTGGGGTGGTGTGTGGGTGTTGTGTGGGTGTGTTGGGGTTGGGGTGTGTTGGGGTGTTGTGTGGGTGTTGTGTGGGTGTGTTGGGGTGAGGTGTGGGTGTTGTGTGGGTGTCTTGGGGTGAGGTGTGGGTGTTGTGTGGGTGTTGTGTTGGGGGTGTGGTGTGTTGTGGTGGGGTGTAGCCTGGGGTCCACATATGCTTTCTATGGCATAGGCATCTCTCTAGCAATCTAGACGCAGATGCGCGCGACATGAGACTAATTAATTAGAGCGACAGATAGAGAGAGTGTGTGTGTGTGTGTGTGTGTGTGTGTGTGAGTGTGGGGGTGTGTGTGTGTGGGGGGGGGGTGTGTGTGGGTGTGTGTGCGTCAATTTAACAAAGGTGCAGACGTTTGCACTACTCTATGCCGAATTGAAGTGGACTCAGACACAGACCTTTTTACTTACTTTTACTTAAGTAGGCCTACTGTACCTAAGTATGATTTTGAGGTATTTGTAGTTTACTTGAGTATTTCCAATTTGCAGTACTTTTACTTCTAGCTACTCCACTAGACATCTCGGAGCCAAAATGTGTATACGTTACTAATACTTTAGTTACTTTGGGTATTTTGATTAGAAAACACACATGAAGTACTTTTAACTTGTGACGAAGTATAGTTCTAAATTGCATGTATTGGTACTTTTACTTAAGTAAAACAACTGAGTGCCTTTGAGCAAGGCACCGGTCCACTGTCCGCCCTGTGCCTTTGAGCAAGGCACCGGTCCTCTGTCCGCCCTGTTCCTTTGAGCAAGGCACCGGTCCACTGTCCGCCCTGTTCCTTTGAGCAAGGCACCGGTCCACTGTCCGCCCTGTTCCTTTGAGCAAGGCACCGGTCCACTGTCCGCCCTGTGCCTTTGAGCAAGGCACCGGTCCTCTGTCCGCCCTGTTCCTTTGAGCAAGGCACCGGTCCACTGTCCGCCCTGTTCCTTTGAGCAAGGCACCGGTCCTCTGTCCGCCCTGTTCCTTTGAGCAAGGCACCGGTCCACTGTCCGCCCTGTTCCTTTGAGCAAGGCACCGGTCCACTGTCCGCCCTGTTCCTTTGAGCAAGGCACCGGTCCACTGTCCGCCCTGTTCCTTTGAGCAAGGCACCGGTCCACTGTCCGCCCTGTTCCTTTGAGCAAGGCACCGGTCCCACTGTCCGCCCTGTTCCTTTGAGCAAGGCACCGGTCCACTGTCCGCCCTGTTCCTTTTGTCTACACAACTGGATTTGGACCCTTGAATCTTTATAGCGCATGTGGCGGAGTCTGGAGTAATAGCTAACAGGTGTTTGGAAAAGGGTGTGTGTGTGTGTGTGTGTGTGTGTGTGTGTGTGTGTGTTGTGTGTGTGTGTGTGTGTGTGTGTGTGTGTGTGTGTGTGTGTGTGTGTGTGTGTGTGTGTGTGTGTGTGTGTGTGTGTGTGTGTGTGTGTGTGTGTGTGTGTTGTTTAGATAGAGCAT
>NW_027665980.1:0-7500 GCF_963924005.1 Protomyctophum bolini | reverse complement strand
CCCTCATTAACCCCCTTCTGACCTGAGATCAGATTCATACCAGGTTTCCACTGGACACACACTGGTCTGATTAACCCATTCTGACCTGAGATCAGATTCATACGAGGTTTCCACTGGACACACACTGGTCTGATTAACCCGTTCTGACCTGAGATCAGATTCATACGAGGTTTCCACTGGACACACACTGGTCTGATTAACCCGTTCTGACCTGAGATCAGATTCATACCAGGTTTCCACTGGGACACACAATGGTCTGATTAACCCATTCTGACCTGAGATCAGATTCATACGAGGTTTCCACTGGACACACACTGGTCTGATTAACCCATTCTGACCTGAGATCAGAATCTAAAAATGTCAGTCGTTTTTTCGATTTTTCAAAAATAGCAGACCTACAAGCTCATAGCTCATGAGCTTGTAGATCTGCTGTTTTTCAATAGCTAAAGCATAGCATAATGCTAACACCAAAAGGGGCTCCCGCCCAGAATGGGTTAAAATGTTGACATATCATTGCTAATAGCAGCTTTAACACGGATTAAACAAAAGTCGCCGTTATACGTCTCTGGCACGGTAAACTGTAACTCGCCGAAATCTTGACGGATTTACCAACGGTTTGGTTTTTATTACAAACGTGGCTACGATTCAGGATTAAAGTTAATTAATTAATCTGCGTAATGTTGTTTTTATATGAAAGTATGCAGCATCATCACCACATCTCTGACGCTTATAACAAACCAAACAATGTGTAAAATCGGTTGAAAATGTAACAAGTTGTGATTATTTAAAAAGTTCATGACCCCATAGACACAATGTTATGAGTGGTTATTTATAAAACATGCCCCTGGGGGCACGGTGGCACAGTTGGTAGTGCTGTCGCCTCACAGCTAGAAGGTCCTGGGTTCGATTCCCGCTCGGGATGCTGTGGGTGCTGGCAGCGTGTTTCCTCCTCCGCGTCATCAGTGCCCATACCCGAAGGCGGGGTTGGCGAAAGGGCCTTTCTGTGTGGAGTTTGCATGTTCTCCCCGTGTCCCCTAGGGTAGGTACACTCACATGTTCTCCCCGTGTCCCCTAGGGTAGGTACACTCACATGTTCTCCCCGTGTCCCCTAGGGTAGGTACCCTCACAAAAACATGCAGTAATCCTGGTCTCTAAACTGCCTCCCCCTGGCCAGCCGGGGCGCCTGATGGAGGGGAAAGGAACTGGTTGGAATAACGTGTTCCTTCCACGCGCTACGTCCAACCAGGGAAACTCCCCCCTGTCAGGTGTAAAGGAGCAACTTGGACACTCAGGCATGAAGGGAGCATGAGTTAAGTCCGTTGCTCTCCCCTTGTCCCCCATATATGGGGACTAGGTTGGTCTCCCCTTGTCCCCCATATATGGGGACTAGGTTGGTCTCCCCTTGTCCCCCATATATGGGGACTAGGTTGGTGGAGGGTGTGTAGAGCCCAGGATCACATTAGATGATTGACACAGGGGTGAAAAATGGGTTACAAATGTTATGAGTGGTTATTTATAAAGTACATGCCCCCATAGACACAATGTTATGAGTGGTTATTTATAAAGTACATGCCCCCATAGACACAATGTTATGAGTGGTTATTTAAACCATGCCCCATAGACACAATGTTATGAGTGGTTAGTAAAACTATATCTAAACCTAACATTATTCCTATAACCTTAAGCTCAGTAAAATAAAAAAGACAGGAATTCAAGAATCCCCACATGTCTGGTAGGCCTACAGTCTAAATACTGTGTCTGTCTGTCCCTCTGTCTGTCTGTCTGTCTGTCTGTCTGTCTGTCTGTCTGTCTGTCTGTCTGTCTGTCTGTCTGTCTGTCTGTCTGTCTGTCTGTCTGTCTGTCTGTCTGTCTGTCTGTCTGTCTGTCTGTCTGTCTGTGTAGGGGGTGATGGTGGGCATGGGGCAGAAGGACAGCTATGTGGGGGATGAGGCTCAGTCTAAGAGGGGCATCCTGACCCTCAAATACCCCATCGAGCACGGCATCATCACCAACTGGGACGACATGGAGAAGGTACGCACACACACACACACACACACACACACACACACACACACACACACACACACACACACACACACACACACACACACACGCACACACACACACACACATGCACACGCACACGCACACGCACACACTTTCAAGCCTGTTTTCTCAACTCGCTGTTTCTCTGCCAGACATCATTACTCTATAAGCCATGTCTCCAAAAACCGGTGGGTCAAACTGAACAACCAATAAAGTCAATCTGCAGCTATATGGTTCCCCCTGCTTTTCACATGACAGATGAAAGACGACCAAAAATATAATCCATGCAGTCAAATTTGGTCACAAGTGTGCGTCTGTCAATCAATAAATCAATCAATCAATGATGTTTTTTAGATTTGGCACCACTCCTTCTACAACGAGCTCCGTGTGGCCCCTGAGGAGCATCCCACCCTGCTGACCGAGGCCCCTCTGAACCCCAAAGCTAACCGAGAGAAGATGACCCAGGTACACACGCACACACACACACACACACACACACGCACACACACGCACGCACGCACGCACGCACGCACACACGCACACGCACACACGCACACGCACGCGCAGTCTATTTCTTCTCATTTTAACCCCTCCCTCTCCTCAGATCATGTTCGAGACCTTCAACGTTCCTGCCATGTACGTGGCCATCCAGGCCGTGCTCTCGCTCTACGCCTCTGGACGCACCACTGGTCAGTACCTGTCTGTCTGTCTGTCCCTCTGTCTGTCTGTCTGTCTGCCTGCCTGTCTGTCTGTCCCTCTGTCTGTCTGTCTGTCTGCCTGTCTGCCTGTCTGTCTGTCCCTCTGTCTGTCTGTCTGCCTGTCTGTCTGTCTCTCTGTCTGTCTGTCTGTCTGCCTGTCTGTCTGTCCCTCTGTCTGTCTGTCTGTCTGTCTGTCTGAATGTCTGTCTGTCCCTCTGTCTGTCTGTCTGTCTGTCTGCCTGTCTGTCTGTCTCTCTGTCTGTCTGTCAGACAGACGGATAACACATGGAGATCCAGTCAAAAGGTTTTCCTCCGAGTTTAGCTTTTCTGGGAAGTTCCTCAATTTTGTAAAAAACTGTTACATAGACAGAAATTATGCATTTCACTAAACCGTGTTTTAAAACATGGCCTTTTGTTTTGTTGCCACATCAGGAAATTACTGTATTCTGTACCGTAAGCAGGCATGACCATGGGTGAGCATAATGTAAATGCATTATTATAGTAACGACATCCACCATAAGTTATCATTACAAGCATCAAAACAGCTCATAAACAAACTAGAGTAACTGAAAGGTGGAAACATAAACAATGATCTTAAGTGAAACTCAATAAGCTAATATGTTCGACTCTTATAGCACCATAACACTCACGGATAAATCCACTCCAAGGTTTGGACCATAGACTGTAAAAAATATGGACAAAGCGTTCCGCGGGTCTAACGTGAACGTAAAATGAAGCCTGTCAGTCCTTGCAATGGAAGTCGCCATCTTTCTAGATCCGTTTTGGCCCAGCTGGCCCATTGGCTGGCCCAGACAACGAGGCGGGACTTCCCCCCTTCTTCTCCGTTGGTTTTTATTTTGACTCGAGTGGGTGGGGGATCCCGTTCATAGACTGTAACGGTAGCCATGCCCCTCAGAACATGCGCGACTTTATGGTCATTTTTTTTATAAATGGGACCATAATTTTCCAAAAATAATATTATGACATTAGAAATGAGACTTTAAACTAGTGACTGGAAGCAGAAAGTATTCATGACCATGTTTATTAAGGTAATACAGTCTAGGTGAAGTTGGGCCCAAATACATGGACTTCTATGGGGCTATGGGTTTTTCTGGGTCCAGTGACAGCGCCACAACAGGCCATTATGTGAACTTTCATTTCCTTAGTGGCTTCACAAAATATCTGTCGGACTGCCCCCCTGCATGGTTTGGACGTAGAAAAGACAACTCTGGAACCAACTCTGTACACATTGCTTGCTTTCACCACGTTGCTCAGAAAGTAATGGAGGATATAGATTATAGACAGTAAAAGTAAAGTATCATCTTTAGTGCAGTGAGGCCTATGAGGTATTAGTGACTGACTGCCATCTGTGGACAGGATTTGGTAACTGCAGTCAGCAGTCAATCTATTCAGTAATGCTTGGACGCACCCACACAGATTATTACAGCAAAACACCAGGATAATTCAAAACACAATACATATTTTGGCTTTCTCCTTTTTGGGAGACAGAACAGTATATGTCTGTCTGTCTGTCTTCCTATCTCAACTCTCTGACTAGACGGTCTGGAGATGGAGTATCTGTCCTGTATCTGTCGTATATCCATTTTAGATCTGAGAACACAATCTGCAAAATGTCTCCCATAGATCATGAGAGTTTTCTGAAAACTCTTCGTTTCAGATGTCTATGTCAAGGACCCCCAGAACGATATGAATATTAATTTGTCCGCCGAACCCTCATCTGAAAACATGTTGTTCCTGTCTGTCTGTCTGTCTGCCTGTCTGCCTGTCTGCCTGCCTGCCTGCCTGCCTGCCTGCCTGCCTGCCTGCCTGCCTGCCTGTCTGTCTGCCTGTCTGTCTGTCTGTCTGTCTGTCTGCCTGCAGGTATAGTCCTGGACAGTGGCGATGGAGTCACCCACAACGTTCCCATCTACGAGGGCTACGCTCTGCCTCACGCCATCATGAGGTTGGACCTGGCCGGCCGAGACCTCACCGACTACCTCATGAAGATCCTGACGGAGAGAGGATACAGCTTCGTTACCACGGGTAGGTGCACGCACCGCATGCATGCACGCACGCACACATACACACACTCGTAGATATTTAGAGATTCAGAGATATTAGCGTCAGAATATTTTGCCTCCCGTCCATTTGACACATGGAGGGGGAACACATTTGATGACGCACCAACCGGAAATAACACCGAAACGTGCCCCGATAGTTACTGTAGCTCCTAGACCTATAGCTACTGTACTGTACTACTGTACTGACCTATAGCTCCTATAGTCATTATGATAGTATCAGTGATTATGATAGTTACTGTAGCTCCTAGACCTATAGCTACTGTACTGTACTACTGTACTGACCTATAGCTCCTATAGTCATTATGATAGTATCAGTGATTATGATAGTTACTGTAGCTCCTAGACCTATAGCTACTGTACTGTACTACTGTACTGACCTATAGCTCCTATAGTCATTATGATAGTATCAGTGATTATGATAGTTACTGTAGCTCCTAGACCTATAGCTACTGTACTGTACTACTGTACTGACCTATAGCTCCTATAGTCATTATGAAAAGCAGCAAGCACACCTGTGTGAAGTGAGGGGCACTAATTGCGAAAGCAGTGAGCACTTACTATGAGACCTAGCAGATCATGTCTGTGTGTGTGTCTGTGTGTGTGTCCCCTTTGTGCCCATATATGGAGCTGAGTGATTTGTTTGTGATTGATGCAACACACTCCATATTTGGACGTATAGCTGCTTTGGGGACTCCTTATATGGTTTTGGCTAAGTTAAAAACTTAGACGTGTGTGTGACTGTGTGTGACTGTGTGTGTGTGTGTGTGTGTGTGCGTGCGCAGCGGAGAGGGAGATTGTGCGCGACATCAAGGAGAAGCTATGCTACGTGGCGCTGGACTTCGAGAACGAGATGGCGACCGCCGCCACCTCCTCCTCTCTGGAGAAGAGCTACGAGCTTCCTGACGGACAGGTCATCACCATCGGCAACGAGAGGTTCCGATGCCCCGAGACCCTGTTCCAGCCCTCCTTCATAGGTACGACCTCTCAACTTTGACCTTTAACCCTGCCCCCGAGACCCTGTTCCAGCCCTCCTTCATAGGTACGGAACGGAAGTGGGGAGGAGGCTTCACTTCAGCTTTATCGCTTTAGCCGTGATCAGAGCTTCCGTTGCTCGTTGCTCCCAGACTGTACGACGGAAGCATTTATATTTTACTCATGATCAGAGCTTCCGTTGCTCCAGACTGTACGACGGAAGCATGTATATTTTACTCATGATCAGAGCTTCCGTTGCTCCAGACTGTACGACGGAAGCATTTATATTTTACTCATGATCAGAGCTTCCGTTGCTCCAGACTGTACGACAGAAGCATTTATATTTTACTCGTGATCGGAGCTTCCGTTGTTCCAGACTGTACGACGGAAGCATTTATATGTTACTCGTGATCGGAGCTTCCGTTGCTCCAGACTGTACGACGGAAGCATTTATATTTTACTCGTGATCAGAGCTTCCGTTGCTCCAGACTGTACGACGGAAGCATTTATATTTTACTCGTGATCAGAGCTTCCCGTTGCTCCAGACTGTACGACGGAAGCATTTTATATTTTACTCATGATCAGAGCTTCCGTTGCTCCAGACTGTACGACGGAAGCATTTATATTTTACTCGTGATCAGAGCTTCCGTTGCTCCAGACTGTACGACGGAAGCATTTATATTTTACTCGTGATCAGAGCTTCCGTCGCTCCAGACTGTTCGACGGATGCGTTTATATTTCACTTAACTAACGCCACTCTCACCCTCACTCTGCCTGCGCTGCCCTCTACAGGCATGGAGTCTGCGGGCATCCACGAGACCACCTACAACAGCATCATGAAGTGCGACATCGACATCCGCAAGGATCTGTACGCCAACAACGTCCTGTCTGGAGGAACCACCATGTACCCCGGCATCGCCGACAGGATGCAGAAGGAGATCACCGCCCTCGCCCCCTCCACTATGAAGATTAAGGTACACATTACACCCTGGCCCCCTCCACTATGAAGATTAAGGTACACATTACACCCTGGCCCCCTCCACTATGAAGATTAAGGTACACATTACACCCTGGCCCCCTCCACTATGAAGATTAAGGTACACATTACACCCTGGCCCCCTCCACTATGAAGATTAAGGTACACATTACACCCTGGCCCCCTCCACTATGAAGATTAAGGTACACATTACACCCTGGCCCCCTCCACTATGAAGATTAAGGTACACATTACGCCCTGGCAGTGTTGTTTTCGTCGACTAAAACTAAGACTAAATATACTGACAATTTCGTCGACAAATAAAAACTAGACTAAAATGTTAGGAAGGGACTGTAAGTCTAACTCATGGTGATTATAGGTGCAAACACAGACATTAAACGCCATTAACAATAAAGAGACAATATGACGTAATGAGGCACATTATGAGGTAAATGTTCCCTTCATTGTCAATGTGGAGTTTACAAAACAAACATTGAACCAAAGACAAACACTGAACCTATGTATGGGAGGGGCTAGCACCACTCAAAAATAAGGATCTGGAATTATGTATTTATTTCCAAAATCTTTTGTGTCACAAACGGTCCAATGAATAACAATAACAATAACAATAACAATGTGTAGCCTATAGACCGCGCGCAGTCCCTCCCCCTTTCAGAAAAACGAGTGGCCCAGGAAATGAAACCCCAACGCATTCTCCCATCGGCAC
>NW_027665981.1:0-60938 GCF_963924005.1 Protomyctophum bolini | reverse complement strand
TTTTGAGGATTTGAAAAAAATGAAAAAATGAAAAGAACGATGCGTTTCTCATCATTTTGGACCGTGGGCTATAGCCCATATCGTACGGCATACTATGGCACGCCGTTTTTCATCGTTTTTGAGGATTTGAAAAAAATGAAAAAATGAAAAAAACGATGGGTTATAGCCCATGTTTTTTGAAATTTTGAAAAAAAAAGTTAGCCTCGTTTCTCATCATTTTGGACCGTGGGCTATAGCCCATATCGTACGGCATACTATGGCACGCCGTTTTTCATCATTTTTGAGGATTTGAAAAAAATGAAAAAATGAAAAAAACGATGGGTTATAGCCCATGTTTTTTGAAATTTTGAAAAAAAAAGTTAGCCTCGTTTCTCATCATTTTGGACCGTGGGCTATAGCCCATATCGTACGGCATACTATGGCACGCCGTTTTTCATCATTTTTGAGGATTTGAAAAAAATTAAAAATTAAGAAAAACGATGGGTTATAGCCCATGTTTTTTGAAATTTTGAAAAAACAAATTAGCCTCGTTTCTCATCATTTTGGACCGTGGGCTATAGCCCATATCGTACGGCATACTATGGCACGCCGTTTTTCATCATTTTTGAGGATTTGAAAAAAATGAAAAAATAAAAAATACGATGGGTTATAGCCCATGTTTTTGAAATTTTGGAAAAAAAAGTTAGCCTCGTTTCTCATCATTTTGGACCATGGGCTATAGCCCATATCGTACGGCATACTATGGCACGCCGTTTTTCATCGTTTTTGAGGATTTGAAAAAAATGAAAAAATGAAAAAAACGATGGGTTATAGCCCATGTTTTTTGAAATTAAAAAAAAAAAAGATAGCCTCGTTTCTCATCATTTTGGACCATGGGCTATAGCCCATATCGTACGGCATACTATGGCACGCCGTTTTTCATCGTTTTTGAGGATTTGAAAAAAATGAAAAAATGAAAAAAACGATGGGTTATAGCCCATGTTTTTTGAAATTTAAAAAAAAAAAGATAGCCTCGTTTCTCATCATTTTGGACCATGGGCTATAGCCCATATCGTACGGCATACTATGGCACGCCGTTTTTCATCGTTTTTGAGGATTTGAAAAAAATGAAAAAATGAAAAAAACGATGCGTTTCTCATCATTTTGGACCGTGGGCTATAGCCCATATCGTACGGCATACTATGGCACGCCGTTTTTCATCGTTTTTGAGGATTTGAAAAAAATGAAAAAATGAAAAAAACGATGGGTTATAGCCCATGTTTTTTGAAATTTTGAAAAAAAAAGTTAGCCTCGTTTCTCATCATTTTGGACCGTGGGCTATAGCCCATATCGTACGGCATACTATGGCACGCCGTTTTTCATCATTTTTGAGGATTTGAAAAAAATGAAAAAATGAAAAAAACGATGGGTTATAGCCCATGTTTTTTGAAATTTTGAAAAAAAAAGTTAGCCTCGTTTCTCATCATTTTGGACCGTGGGCTATAGCCCATATCGTACGGCATACTATGGCACGCCGTTTTTCATCATTTTTGAGGATTTGAAAAAAATTAAAAATTAAGAAAAACGATGGGTTATAGCCCATGTTTTTTGAAATTTTGAAAAAACAAATTAGCCTCGTTTCTCATCATTTTGGACCGTGGGCTATAGCCCATATCGTACGGCATACTATGGCACGCCGTTTTTCATCATTTTTGAGGATTTGAAAAAAATGAAAAAATAAAAAATACGATGGGTTATAGCCCATGTTTTTTGAAATTTTGAAAAAAAAAGTTATCCTCGTTTCTCATCATTTTGGACCATGGGCTATAGCCCATATCGTACGGCATACTATAGCGCGCCGTTTTTCATCATTTTTGAGGATTTGAAAAAAATGAAAAAATGAAAAAGAAATTCCGCAATTTCCATTTACGCAATTTCCGCAATTCCGCAATTTGACAAAAACGATGGGTTATAGACCATGTTTTTTGAAATTTTGAAAAAAAAAGTTAGCCTCGTTTCTTATCATTTTGGACCATGGGCTATAGCCCATATCGTACGGCATACTATGGCATGCCGTTTTTCATCGTTTTTGAGGATTTGAAAAAAATGAAAAAATGAAAAAAACGATGGGTTATAGCCCATGTTTTTTGAAATTTTGGAAAAAAAAGTTAGCCTCGTTTCTCATCATTTTGGACCGTGGGCTATAGCCCATATCGTACGGCATACTATGGCACGCCGTTTTTCATCGTTTTTGAGGATTTGAAAAAAATGAAAAAATAAAAAAAACGATGGGTTATAGCCCATGTTTTTTGAAATTTCGAAAAAAAAAGTTAGCCTCGTTTCTCATCATTTTGGACCATGGGCTATAGCCCATATCGTACGGCATACTATGGCACGCCGTTTTTCATCGTTTTTGAGGATTTGAAAAAAATGAAAAAATGAAAAAAACGATGGGTTATAGCCCATGTTTTTTGAAATTTTGAAAAAAAAAGTTAGCCTCGTTTCTCATCATTTTGGACCATGGGCTATAGCCCATATCGTACGGCATACTATGGCACGCCGTTTTTCATCGTTTTTGAGGATTTGAAAAAAATGACAAAATGACAAAAACGAAAGGTTATAGCCCATGTTTTTTGAAATTTTGAAAAAAAAAGTTAGCCTCGTTTCTCATCATTTTGGACCATGGGCTATAGCCCATATCGTACGGCATTCTATAGCGCGCCGTTTTCATCATTTTTAAAGATTTGAAAAAAATTACGAAATGACAAAAACGAAAGGTTATAGCCCATGTTTTTTGAAATTTTGAAAAAAAAAGTTAGCCTCGTTTCTCATCATTTTGGACCATGGGCTATAGCCCATATCGTACGGCATTCTATAGCGCGCCGTTTTTCATCATTTTCAAAGATTTGAAAAAATGACGAAATGACAAAAACGAAAGGTTATAGCCCATGTTTTTTGAAATTTTGAAAAAAAAAGTTAGCCTCGTTTCTCATCATTTTGGACCATGGGCTATAGCCCATATCGTACGGCATACTATAGCGCGCCGTTTTTCATCATTTTTGAAGATTTGAAAAAAATGACGAAATGACAAAAACGAAAGGTTATAGCCCATGTTTTTTGAAATTTTGAAAAAAAAAGTTAGCCTCGCTTCTCATCATTTTGGACCATGGGCTATAGCCCATATCGTACGGCATTCTATAGCGCGCCGTTTTTCATCATTTTTAAAGATTTGAAAAAAATTACGAAATGACAAAAACGAAAGGTTATAGCCCATGTTTTTTGAAATTTTGAAAAAAAAAGTTAGCCTCGTTTCTCATCATTTTGGACCATGGGCTATACCCCATATCGTACGGCATACTATAGCGCGCCGTTTTTCATCATTTTTGAAGATTTGAAAAAATGACGAAATGACAAAAACGAAAGGTTATAGCCCATGTTTTTTGAAATTTTGAAAAAAAAAGTTAGCCTCGTTTCTCATCATTTTGGACCATGGGCTATAGCCCATATCGTACGGCATTCTATAGCGCGCCGTTTTCATCATTTTTAAAGATTTGAAAAAAATTACGAAATGACAAAAACGAAAGGTTATAGCCCATGTTTTTTGAAATTTTGAAAAAAAAAGTTAGCCTCGTTTCTCATCATTTTGGACCATGGGCTATAGCCCATATCGTACGGCATTCTATAGCGCGCCGTTTTTCATCATTTTCAAAGATTTGAAAAAATGACGAAATGACAAAAACGAAAGGTTATAGCCCATGTTTTTTGAAATTTTGAAAAAAAAAGTTAGCCTCGTTTCTCATCATTTTGGACCATGGGCTATAGCCCATATCGTACGGCATACTATAGCGCGCCGTTTTTCATCATTTTTGAAGATTTGAAAAAAATGACGAAATGACAAAAACGAAAGGTTATAGCCCATGTTTTTTGAAATTTTGAAAAAAAAAGTTAGCCTCGCTTCTCATCATTTTGGACCATGGGCTATAGCCCATATCGTACGGCATTCTATAGCGCGCCGTTTTTCATCATTTTTAAAGATTTGAAAAAAATTACGAAATGACAAAAACGAAAGGTTATAGCCCATGTTTTTTGAAATTTTGAAAAAAAAAGTTAGCCTCGTTTCTCATCATTTTGGACCATGGGCTATACCCCATATCGTACGGCATACTATAGCGCGCCGTTTTTCATCATTTTTGAAGATTTGAAAAAATGACGAAATGACAAAAACGAAAGGTTATAGCCCATGTTTTTTGAAATTTTGAAAAAAAAAGTTAGCCTCGTTTCTCATCATTTTGGACCATGGGCTATAGCCCATATCGTACGGCATACTATAGCGCGCCGTTTTTCATCATTTTTGAAGATTTGAAAAAAATGACGAAATGACAAAAACGAAAGGTTATAGCCCATGTTTTTTGAAATTTTGAAAAAAAAAGTTAGCCTCGTTTCTCATCATTTTGGACCATGGGCTATAGCCCATATCGTACGGCATTCTATAGCGCGCCGTTTTCATCATTTTTAAAGATTTGAAAAAAATTACGAAATGACAAAAACGAAAGGTTATAGCCCATGTTTTTTGAAATTTTGAAAAAAAAAGTTAGCCTCGTTTCTCATCATTTTGGACCATGGGCTATAGCCCATATCGTACGGCATTCTATAGCGCGCCGTTTTTCATCATTTTCAAAGATTTGAAAAAATGACGAAATGACAAAAACGAAAGGTTATAGCCCATGTTTTTTGAAATTTTGAAAAAAAAAGTTAGCCTCGTTTCTCATCATTTTGGACCATGGGCTATAGCCCATATCGTACGGCATACTATAGCGCGCCGTTTTTCATCATTTTTGAAGATTTGAAAAAAATGACGAAATGACAAAAACGAAAGGTTATAGCCCATGTTTTTTGAAATTTTGAAAAAAAAAGTTAGCCTCGCTTCTCATCATTTTGGACCATGGGCTATAGCCCATATCGTACGGCATTCTATAGCGCGCCGTTTTTCATCATTTTTAAAGATTTGAAAAAAATTACGAAATGACAAAAACGAAAGGTTATAGCCCATGTTTTTTGAAATTTTGAAAAAAAAAGTTAGCCTCGTTTCTCATCATTTTGGACCATGGGCTATACCCCATATCGTACGGCATACTATAGCGCGCCGTTTTTCATCATTTTTGAAGATTTGAAAAAATGACGAAATGACAAAAACGAAAGGTTATAGCCCATGTTTTTTGAAATTTTGAAAAAAAAAGTTAGCCTCGTTTCTCATCATTTTGGACCATGGGCTATAGCCCATATCGTACGGCATACTATAGCGCGCCGTTTTTCATCATTTTTGAAGATTTGAAAAAAATGACGAAATGACAAAAACGAAAGGTTATAGCCCATGTTTTTTGAAATTTTGAAAAAAAAAGTTAGCCTCGTTTCTCATCATTTTGGACCATGGGCTATAGCCCATATCGTACGGCATTCTATAGCGCGCCGTTTTCATCATTTTTAAAGATTTGAAAAAAATTACGAAATGACAAAAACGAAAGGTTATAGCCCATGTTTTTTGAAATTTTGAAAAAAAAAGTTAGCCTCGTTTCTCATCATTTTGGACCATGGGCTATAGCCCATATCGTACGGCATTCTATAGCGCGCCGTTTTTCATCATTTTCAAAGATTTGAAAAAATGACGAAATGACAAAAACGAAAGGTTATAGCCCATGTTTTTTGAAATTATGAAAAAAAAAGTTAGCCTCGTTTCTCATCATTTTGGACCATGGGCTATAGCCCATATCGTACGGCATACTATAGCGCGCCGTTTTTCATCATTTTTGAAGATTTGAAAAAAATGACGAAATGACAAAAACGAAAGGTTATAGCCCATGTTTTTTGAAATTTTGAAAAAAAAAGTTAGCCTCGCTTCTCATCATTTTGGACCATGGGCTATAGCCCATATCGTACGGCATTCTATAGCGCGCCGTTTTTCATCATTTTTAAAGATTTGAAAAAAATTACGAAATGACAAAAACGAAAGGTTATAGCCCATGTTTTTTGAAATTTTGAAAAAAAAAGTTAGCCTCGTTTCTCATCATTTTGGACCATGGGCTATACCCCATATCGTACGGCATACTATAGCGCGCCGTTTTTCATCATTTTTGAAGATTTGAAAAAATGACGAAATGACAAAAACGAAAGGTTATAGCCCATGTTTTTTGAAATTTTGAAAAAAAAAGTTAGCCTCGTTTCTCATCATTTTGGACCATGGGCTATAGCCCATATCGTACGGCATACTATAGCGCGCCGTTTTTCATCATTTTTGAAGATTTGAAAAAAATGACGAAATGACAAAAACGAAAGGTTATAGCCCATGTTTTTTGAAATTTTGAAAAAAAAGGTTAGCCTCGTTTCTCATCATTTTGGACCATGGGCTATAGCCCATATCGTACGGCATACTATAGCGCGCCGTTTTTCATCATTTTTGAAGATTTGAAAAAATGACGAAATGACAAAAACGAAAGGTTATAGCCCATGTTTTTTGAAATTTTGAAAAAAAAAGTTAGCCTCGTTTCTCATCATTTTGGACCATGGGCTATAGCCCATATCGTACGGCATACTATAGCGCGCCGTTTTTCATCATTTTTGAAGATTTGAAAAAAATGACGAAATGACAAAAACGAAAGGTTATAGCCCATGTTTTTTGAAATTTTGAAAAAAAAGGTTAGCCTCGTTTCTCATCATTTTGGACCATGGGCTATAGCCCATATCGTACGGCATACTATAGCGCGCCGTTTTTCATCATTTTTGAAGATTTGAAAAAATGACGAAATGACAAAAACGAAAGGTTATAGCCCATGTTTTTTGAAATTTTGAAAAAAAAAGTTAGCCTCGTTTCTCATCATTTTGGACCATGGGCTATAGCCCATATCGTACGGCATACTATAGCGCGCCGTTTTTCATCATTTTTGAAGATTTGAAAAAAATGACGAAATGACAAAAACGAAAGGTTATAGCCCATGTTTTTTGAAATTTTGAAAAAAAAGGTTAGCCTCGTTTCTCATCATTTTGGACCATGGGCTATAGCCCATATCGTACGGCATACTATAGCGCGCCGTTTTTCATCATTTTTGAAGATTTGAAAAAATGACGAAATGACAAAAACGAAAGGTTATAGCCCATGTTTTTTGAAATTTTGAAAAAAAAAGTTAGCCTCGTTTCTCATCATTTTGGACCATGGGCTATAGCCCATATCGTACGGCATACTATAGCGCGCCGTTTTTCATCATTTTTGAAGATTTGAAAAAAATGACGAAATGACAAAAACGAAAGGTTATAGCCCATGTTTTTTGAAATTTTGAAAAAAAAGGTTAGCCTCGTTTCTCATCATTTTGGACCATGGGCTATAGCCCATATCGTACGGCATACTATAGCGCGCCGTTTTTCATCATTTTTGAAGATTTGAAAAAATGACGAAATGACAAAAACGAAAGGTTATAGCCCATGTTTTTTGAAATTTTGAAAAAAAAAGTTAGCCTCGTTTCTCATCATTTTGGACCATGGGCTATAGCCCATATCGTACGGCATACTATAGCGCGCCGTTTTTCATCATTTTTGAAGATTTGAAAAAAATGACGAAATGACAAAAACGAAAGGTTATAGCCCATGTTTTTTGAAATTTTGAAAAAAAAGGTTAGCCTCGTTTCTCATCATTTTGGACCATGGGGTATAGCCCATATCGTACGGCATACTATAGCGCGCCGTTTTTCATCATTTTTGAAGATTTGAAAAAATGACGAAATGACAAAAACGAAAGGTTATAGCCCATGTTTTTTGAAATTTTGAAAAAAAAGGTTAGCCTCGTTTCTCATCATTTTGGACCATGGGCTATAGCCCATATCGTACGGCATACTATAGCGCGCCGTTTTTCATCATTTTTGAAGATTTGAAAAAAATGACGAAATGACAAAAACGAAAGGTTATAGCCCATGTTTTTTGAAATTTTGAAAAAAAAGGTTAGCCTCGTTTCTCATCATTTTGGACCATGGGCTATAGCCCATATCGTACGGCATACTATAGCGCGCCGTTTTTCATCATTTTTGAAGATTTGAAAAAAATGACAAAATGACAAAAACGAAAGGTTATAGCCCATGTTTTTTGAAATTTTGAAAAAAAAAGTTAGCCTCGTTTCTCATCATTTTGGACCATGGGCTATAGCCCATATCGTACGGCATTCTATAGCGCGCCGTTTTCATCATTTTTAAAGATTTGAAAAAAATTACGAAATGACAAAAACGAAAGGTTATAGCCCATGTTTTTTGAAATTTTGAAAAAAAAAGTTAGCCTCGTTTCTCATCATTTTGGACCATGGGCTATAGCCCATATCGTACGGCATTCTATAGCGCGCCGTTTTTCATCATTTTCAAAGATTTGAAAAAATGACGAAATGACAAAAACGAAAGGTTATAGCCCATGTTTTTTGAAATTTTGAAAAAAAAAGTTAGCCTCGTTTCTCATCATTTTGGACCATGGGCTATAGCCCATATCGTACGGCATACTATAGCGCGCCGTTTTTCATCATTTTTGAAGATTTGAAAAAAATGACGAAATGACAAAAACGAAAGGTTATAGCCCATGTTTTTTGAAATTTTGAAAAAAAAAGTTAGCCTCGCTTCTCATCATTTTGGACCATGGGCTATAGCCCATATCGTACGTCATTCTATAGCGCGCCGTTTTTCATCATTTTTAAAGATTTGAAAAAAATTACGAAATGACAAAAACGAAAGGTTATAGCCCATGTTTTTTGAAATTTTGAAAAAAAAAGTTAGCCTCGTTTCTCATCATTTTGGACCATGGGCTATAGCCCATATCGTACGGCATACTATAGCGCGCCGTTTTTCATCATTTTTGAAGATTTGAAAAAATGACGAAATGACAAAAACGAAAGGTTATAGCCCATGTTTTTTGAAATTTTGAAAAAAAAAGTTAGCCTCGTTTCTCATCATTTTGGACCATGGGCTATAGCCCATATCGTACGGCATACTATAGCGCGCCGTTTTTCATCATTTTTGAAGATTTGAAAAAATTACGAAATGACAAAAACGAAAGGTTATAGCCCATGTTTTTTGAAATTTTGAAAAAAAAAGTTAGCCTCGTTTCTCATCATTTTGGACCATGGGCTATAGCCCATATCGTACGGCATACTATAGCGCGCCGTTTTTCATCATTTTTGAAGATTTGAAAAAAATGACGAAATGACAAAAACGAAAGGTTATAGCCCATGTTTTTTGAAATTTTGAAAAAAAAGGTTAGCCTCGTTTCTCATCATTTTGGACCATGGGCTATAGCCCATATCGTACGGCATACTATAGCGCGCCGTTTTTCATCATTTTTGAAGATTTGAAAAAATGACGAAATGACAAAAACGAAAGGTTATAGCCCATGTTTTTTGAAATTTTGAAAAAAAAGGTTAGCCTCGTTTCTCATCATTTTGGACCATGGGCTATAGCCCATATCGTACGGCATACTATAGCGCGCCGTTTTTCATCATTTTTGAAGATTTGAAAAAATTACGAAATGACAAAAACGAAAGGTTATAGCCCATGTTTTTTGAAATTTTGAAAAAAAAAGTTAGCCTCGTTTCTCATCATTTTGGACCATGGGCTATAGCCCATATCGTACGGCATACTATAGCGCGCCGTTTTTCATCATTTTTGAAGATTTGAAAAAAATGACGAAATGACAAAAACGAAAGGTTATAGCCCATGTTTTTTGAAATTTTGAAAAAAAAGGTTAGCCTCGTTTCTCATCATTTTGGACCATGGGCTATAGCCCATATCGTACGGCATACTATAGCGCGCCGTTTTTCATCATTTTTGAAGATTTGAAAAAATGACGAAATGACAAAAACGAAAGGTTATAGCCCATGTTTTTTGAAATTTTGAAAAAAAAGGTTAGCCTCGTTTCTCATCATTTTGGACCATGGGCTATAGCCCATATCCTACGGCATACTATAGCGCGCCGTTTTTCATCATTTTTGAAGATTTGAAAAAAATGACAAAATGACAAAAACGAAAGGTTATAGCCCATGTTTTTTGAAATTTTGAAATAAAAAGTTAGCCTCGTTTCTCATCATTTTGGACCATGGGCTATAGCCCATATCGTACGGCATACTATAGCGCGCCGTTTTTCATCATTTTTGAAGATTGAAAAAATGACGAAATGACAAAAACGAAAGGTTATAGCCCATGTTTTTTGAAATTTTGAAAAAAAAGGTTAGCCTCGTTTCTCATCATTTTGGACCATGGGCTATAGCCCATATCGTACGACATACTATAGCGCGCCGTTTTTCATCATTTTTGAAGATTTGAAAAAAATGACAAAATGACAAAAACGAAAGGTTATAGCCCATGTTTTTTGAAATTTTGAAAAAAAAGTTAGCCTCGTTTCTCATCATTTTGGACCATGGGCTATAGCCCATATCGTACGGCATACTATAGCGCGCCGTTTTTCTCATCGTTTTTGAAGATTTGAAAAAAATGACGAAATGACAAAAACGAAAGGTTATAGCCCATGTTTTTTGAAATTTTGAAAAAAAAAGTTAGCCTCGTTTCTCATCATTTTGGACCATGGGCTATAGCCCATATCGTACGACATACTATAGCGCGCCGTTTTTCATCATTTTTGAAGATTTGAAAAAAATGACAAAATGACAAAAACGAAAGGTTATAGCCCATGTTTTTTGAAATTTTGAAAAAAAAAGTTAGCCTCGTTTCTCATCATTTTGGACCATGGGCTATAGCCCATATCGTACGGCATACTATAGCGCGCCGTTTTTCATAATTTTTGAAGATTTGAAAAAAATGACGAAATGACAAAAACGAAAGGTTATAGCCCATGTTTTTTGAAATTTTGAAAAAAAAAGTTAGCCTCGTTTCTCATCATTTTGGACCATGGGCTATAGCCCATATCGTACGGCATACTATAGCGCGCCGTTTTTCATCATTTTTGAAGATTTGAAAAAAATGACAAAATGACAAAAACGAAAGGTTATAGCCCATGTTTTTTGAAATTTTGAAAAAAAAAGTTAGCCTCGTTTCTCATCATTTTGGACCATGGGCTATAGCCCATATCGTACGGCATACTATAGCGCGCCGTTTTTCATCATTTTTGAAGATTTGAGAAAAATGACGAAATGACAAAAACGAAAGGTTATAGCCCATGTTTTTTGAAATTTTGAAATAAAAAGTTAGCCTCGTTTCTCATCATTTTGGACCATGGGCTATAGCCCATATCGTACGGCATACTATAGCGCGCCGTTTTTCATCATTTTTGAAGATTTGAAAAAAATGACGAAATGACAAAAACGAAAGGTTATAGCCCATGTTTTTTGACATTTTGAAAAAAAAAGTTAGCCTCGTTTCTCATCATTTTGGACCATGGGCTATAGCCCATATCGTACGGCATACTATAGCGCGCCGTTTTTCATCATTTTTGAAGATTTGAAAAAAATGACAAAATGACAAAAACGAAAGGTTAAAGCCCATGTTTTTGGAAATTTTGAAAAAAAAAGTTAGCCTCGTTTCTCATCATTTTGGACCATGGGCTATAGCCCATATCGTACGGCATACTATAGCGCGCCGTTTTTCATCATTTTTGAAGATTTGAAAAAAATGACGAAATGACAAAAACGAAAGGTTATAGCCCATGTTTTTTGAAATTTTGAAAAAAAAAGTTAGCCTCGTTTCTCATCATTTTGGACCATGGGCTATAGCCCATATCGTACGGCATACTATAGCGCGCCGTTTTTCATCATTTTTGAAGATTTGAAAAAAATGACGAAATGACAAAAACGAAAGGTTATAGCCCATGTTTTTTGAAATTTTGAAAAAAAAAGTTAGCCTCGTTTCTCATCATTTTGGACCATGGGCTATAGCCCATATCGTACGGCATACTATAGCGCGCCGTTTTTCATCATTTTTGAAGATTTGAAAAAAATGACAAAATGACAAAAACGAAAGGTTATAGCCCATGTTTTTTGAAATTTTGAAAAAAAAAGTTAGCCTCGTTTCTCATCATTTTGGACCATGGGCTATAGCCCATATCGTACGGCATTCTATAGCGCGCCGTTTTTCATCATTTTTGAAGATTTGAAAAAAATGACGAAATGACAAAAACGAAAGGTTATAGCCCATGTTTTTTGAAATTTTGAAAAAAAAAGTTAGCCTCGTTTCTCATCATTTTGGACCATGGGCTATAGCCCATATCGTACGGCATACTATAGCGCGCCGTTTTTCATCATTTTTGAAGATTTAAAAAAAATGACGAAATGACAAAAACGAAAGGTTATAGCCCATGTTTTTTGAAAATTTGAAAAAAAAAGTTAGCCTCGTTTCTCATCATTTTGGACCATGGGCTATAGCCCATATCGTACGGCATACTATAGCGCGCCGTTTTTCATCATTTTTGAAGATTTGAAAAAAATGACGAAATGACAAAAACGAAAGGTTATAGCCCATGTTTTTTGAAATTTTGAAAAAAAGGTTAGCCTCGTTTCTCATCATTTTGGACCGTGGGCTATAGCCCATATCGTACGGCATACTATAGCGCGCCGTTTTTCATCATTTTTGAAGATTTGAAAAAATGACGAAATGACAAAAACGAAAGGTTATAGCCCATGTTTTTTGAAATTTTGAAAAAAAAGGTTAGCCTCGTTTCTCATCATTTTGGACCATGGGCTATAGCCCATATCGTACGGCATACTATAGCGCGCCGTTTTTCATCATTTTTGAAGATTTGAAAAAAATGACAAAATGACAAAAACGAAAGGTTATAGCCCATGTTTTTTGAAATTTTGAAAAAAAAAGTTAGCCTCGTTTCTCATCATTTTGGACCATGGGCTATAGCCCATATCGTACGGCATACTATAGCGCGCCGTTTTTCATCATTTTTGAAGATTTGAAAAAAATGACGAAATGACAAAAACGAAAGGTTATAGCCCATGTTTTTGGAAATTTTGAAAAAAAGGTTAGCCTCGTTTCTCATCATTTTGGACCGTGGGCTATAGCCCATATCGTACGGCATACTATAGCGCGCCGTTTTTCATCATTTTTGAAGATTTGAAAAAATGACGAAATGACAAAAACGAAAGGTTATAGCCCATGTTTTTTGAAATTTTGAAAAAAAAGGTTAGCCTCGTTTCTCATCATTTTGGACCATGGGCTATAGCCCATATCGTACGGCATACTATAGCGCGCCGTTTTTCATCATTTTTGAAGATTTGAAAAAAATGACAAAATGACAAAAACGAAAGGTTATAGCCCATGTTTTTTGAAATTTTGAAAAAAAAAGTTAGCCTCGTTTCTCATCATTTTGGACCATGGGCTATAGCCCATATCGTACGGCATACTATAGCGCGCCGTTTTTCATCATTTTTGAAGATTTGAAAAAAATGACGAAATGACAAAAACGAAAGGTTATAGCCCATGTTTTTTGAAATTTTGAAAAAAAAAGTTAGCCTCGTTTCTCATCATTTTGGACCATGGGCTATAGCCCATATCGTACGGCATACTATAGCGCGCCGTTTTTCATCATTTTTGAAGATTTGAAAAAAATGACAAAATGAAAAAACGAAAGGTTATAGCCCATGTTTTTTGAAATTTTGAAAAAAAAAGTTAGCCTCGTTTCTCATCATTTTGGACCATGGGCTATAGCCCATATCGTACGGCATACTATAGCGCGCCGTTTTTCATCATTTTTGAAGATTTGAAAAAAATGACGAAATGACAAAAACGAAAGGTTATAGCCCATGTTTTTTGAAATTTTGAAAAAAAACGTTAGCCTCGTTTCTCATCATTTTGGACCATGGGCTATAGCCCATATCGTACGGCATACTATAGCGCGCCGTTTTTCATCATTTTTGAAGATTTGAAAAAAATGACGAAATGACAAAAACGAAAGGTTATAGCCCATGTTTTTTGAAATTTTGAAATAAAAAGTTAGCCTCGTTTCTCATCATTTTGGACCATGGGCTATAGCCCATATCGTACGGCATACTATAGCGCGCCGTTTTTCATCATTTTTGAAGATTTGAAAAAAATGACGAAATGACAAAAACGAAAGGTTATAGCCCATGTTTTTTGACATTTTGAAAAAAAAAGTTAGCCTCGTTTCTCATCATTTTGGACCATGGGCTATAGCCCATATCGTACGGCATACTATAGCGCGCCGTTTTTCATCATTTTTGAAGATTTGAAAAAAATGACAAAATGACAAAAACGAAAGGTTATAGCCCATGTTTTTTGAAATTTTGAAAAAAAAAGTTAGCCTCGTTTCTCATCATTTTGGACCATGGGCTATAGCCCATATCGTACGGCATACTATAGCGCGCCGTTTTTCATCATTTTTGAAGATTTGAAAAAAATGACGAAATGACAAAAACGAAAGGTTATAGCCCATGTTTTTTGAAATTTTGAAAAAAAAAGTTAGCCTCGTTTCTCATCATTTTGGACCATGGGCTATAGCCCATATCGTACGGCATACTATAGCGCGCCGTTTTTCATCATTTTTGAAGATTTGAAAAAAATGACGAAATGACAAAAACGAAAGGTTATAGCCCATGTTTTTTGAAATTTTGAAAAAAAAAGTTAGCCTCGTTTCTCATCATTTTGGACCATGGGCTATAGCCCATATCTTACGGCATACTATAGCGCGCCGTTTTTCATCATTTTTGAAGATTTGAAAAAAATGACAAAATGACAAAAACGAAAGGTTATAGCCCATGTTTTTTGAAATTTTGAAAAAAGAAGTTAGCCTCGTTTCTCATCATTTTGGACCATGGGCTATAGCCCATATCGTACGGCATTCTATAGCGCGCCGTTTTTCATCATTTTTGAAGATTTGAAAAAAATGACGAAATGACAAAAACGAAAGGTTATAGCCCATGTTTTTTGAAATTTTGAAAAAAAAAGTTAGCCTCGTTTCTCATCATTTTGGACCATGGGCTATAGCCCATATCGTACGGCATACTATAGCGCGCCGTTTTTCATCATTTTTGAAGATTTAAAAAAAATGACGAAATGACAAAAACGAAAGGTTATAGCCCATGTTTTTTGAAATTTTGAAAAAAAAAGTTAGCCTCGTTTCTCATCATTTTGGACCATGGGCTATAGCCCATATCGTACGGCATTCTATAGCGCGCCGTTTTTCGTCATTTTTAAAGATTTGAAAAAAATTACGAAATGACAAAAACGAAAGGTTATAGCCCATGTTTTTTGAAATTTTGGAAAAAAAAGTTAGCCTCGTTTCTCATCATTTTGGACCATGGGCTATAGCCCATATCGTACGGCATACTATAGCGCGCCGTTTTTCATCATTTTTGAAGATTTGAAAAAAATGACGAAATGACAAAAACGAAAGGTTATAGCCCATGTTTTTTGAAATTTTGAAAAAAAAAGTTAGCCTCGTTTCTCATCATTTTGGACCATGGGCTATAGCCCATATCGTACGGCATTCTATAGCGCGCCGTTTTTCATCATTTTTGAAGATTTGAAAAAAATGACAAAATGACAAAAACGAAAGGTTATAGCCCATGTTTTTTGTTTTGAAAAAAAAAGTTAGCCTCGTTTCTCATCATTTTGGACCATGGGCTATAGCCCATATCGTACGGCATTCTATAGCGCGCCGTTTTTCATCATTTTTAAAGATTTGAAAAAAATTACGAAATGACAAAAACGAAAGGTTATAGCCCATGTTTTTTGAAATTTTGAAAAAAAAAGTTAGCCTCGTTTCTCATCATTTTGGACCATGGGCTATAGCCCATATCGTACGGCATACTATAGCGCGCTGTTTTCATCATTTTTGAAGATTTGAAAAAAATGACGAAATGACAAAAACGAAAGGTTATAGCCCATGTTTTTTGAAATTTTGAAAAATAAAGTTAGCCTCGTTTCTCATCATTTTGGACCATGGGCTATAGCCCATATCGTACGGCATACTATAGCGCGCCGTTTTTCATCATTTTTTAAGATTTGAAAAAAATTACGAAATGACAAAAACGAAAGGTTATAGCCCATGTTTTTTGAAATTTTGAAAAAAAAAGTTAGCCTCGTTTCTCATCATTTTGGACCATGGGCTATAGCCCATATCGTACGGCATACTATAGCGCGCCGTTTTTCATCATTTTTGAAGATTTAAAAAAAATGACGAAATGACAAAAACGAAAGGTTATAGCCCATGTTTTTTGAAATTTTGAAAAAAAAAGTTAGCCTCGTTTCTCATCATTTTGGACCATGGGCTATAGCCCATATCGTACGGCATTCTATAGCGCGCCGTTTTTCGTCATTTTTAAAGATTTGAAAAAAATTACGAAATGACAAAAACGAAAGGTTATAGCCCATGTTTTTTGAAATTTTGAAAAAAAAAGTTAGCCTCGTTTCTCATCATTTTGGACCATGGGCTATAGCCCATATCGTACGGCATACTATAGCGCGCCGTTTTTCATCATTTTTGAAGATTTGAAAAAAATGACGAAATGACAAAAACGAAAGGTTATAGCCCATGTTTTTTGAAATTTTGAAAAAAAAAGTTAGCCTCGTTTCTCATCATTTTGGACCATGGGCTATAGCCCATATCGTACGGCATACTATAGCGCGCTGTTTTCATCATTTTTGAAGATTTGAAAAAAATGACGAAATGACAAAAACGAAAGGTTATAGCCCATGTTTTTTGAAATTTTGAAAAAAAAAGTTAGCCTCGTTTCTCATCATTTTGGACCATGGGCTATAGCCCATATCGTACGGCATACTATAGCGCGCCGTTTTTCATCATTTTTTAAGATTTGAAAAAAATTACGAAATGACAAAAACGAAAGGTTATAGCCCATGTTTTTTGAAATTTTGAAAAAAAAAGTTAGCCTCGTTTCTCATCATTTTGGACCATGGGCTATAGCCCATATCGTACGGCATACTATAGCGCGCCGTTTTTCATCATTTTTGAAGATTTAAAAAAAATGACGAAATGACAAAAACGAAAGGTTATAGCCCATGTTTTTTGAAATTTTGAAAAAAAAAGTTAGCCTCGTTTCTCATCATTTTGGACCATGGGCTATAGCCCATATCGTACGGCATTATATAGCGCGCCGTTTTTCGTCATTTTTAAAGATTTGAAAAAAATTACGAAATGACAAAAACGAAAGGTTATAGCCCATGTTTTTTGAAATTTTGAAAAAAAAAGTTAGCCTCGTTTCTCATCATTTTGGACCATGGGCTATAGCCCATATCGTACGGCATACTATAGCGCGCCGTTTTTCATCATTTTTGAAGATTTGAAAAAAATGACGAAATGACAAAAACGAAAGGTTATAGCCCATGTTTTTTGAAATTTTGAAAAAAAAAGTTAGCCTCGTTTCTCATCATTTTGGACCATGGGCTATTGCCCATATCGTACGGCATTCTATAGCGCGCCGTTTTTCATCATTTTTGAAGATTTGAAAAAAATGACAAAATGACAAAAACGAAAGGTTATAGCCCATGTTTTTTGTTTTGAAAAAAAAAGTTAGCCTCGTTTCTCATCATTTTGGACCATGGGCTATAGCCCATATCGTACGGCATTCTATAGCGCGCCGTTTTTCATCATTTTTAAAGATTTGAAAAAAATTACGAAATGACAAAAACGAAAGGTTATAGCCCATGTTTTTTGAAATTTTGAAAAAAAAAGTTAGCCTCGTTTCTCATCATTTTGGACCATGGGCTATAGCCCATATCGTACGGCATACTATAGCGCGCTGTTTTCATCATTTTTGAAGATTTGAAAAAAATGACGAAATGACAAAAACGAAAGGTTATAGCCCATGTTTTTTGAAATTTTGAAAAAAAAAGTTAGCCTCGTTTCTCATCATTTTGGACCATGGGCTATAGCCCATATCGTACGGCATACTATAGCGCGCCGTTTTTCATCATTTTTGAAGATTTGAAAAATATGACGAAATGACAAAAACGAAAGGTTATAGCCCATGTTTTTTGAAATTTTGAAAAAAAAAAGTTAGCCTCGTTTCTCATCATTTTGGACCATGGGCTATAGCCCATATCGTACGGCATACTATAGCGCGCCGTTTTTCATCATTTTTGAAGATTTGAAAAAAATGACAAAATGACAAAAACGAAAGGTTATAGCCCATGTTTTTTGAAATTTTGAAAAAAAAGGTTAGCCTCGTTTCTCATCATTTTGGACCATGGGCTATAGCCCATATCGTACGGCATACTATAGCGCGCCGTTTTTCATCATTTTTGAAGATTTGAAAAAAATGACAAAATGACAAAAACGAAAGGTTATAGCCCATGTTTTTTGAAATTTTGAAAAAAAAAGTTAGCCTCGTTTCTCATCATTTTGGACCATGGGCTATAGCCCATATCGTACGGCATACTATAGCGCGCCGTTTTTCATCATTTTTGAAGATTTGAAAAAAATGACAAAATGACAAAAACAAAAGGTTATAGCCCATGTTTTTTGTTTTGAAAAAAAAAGTTAGCCTCGTTTCTCATCATTTTGGACCATGGGCTATAGCCCATATCGTACGGCATTCTATAGCGCGCCGTTTTTCATCATTTTTAAAGATTTGAAAAAAATTACGAAATGACAAAAACGAAAGGTTATAGCCCATGTTTTTTGAAATTTTGAAAAAAAAAGTTAGCCTCGTTTCTCATCATTTTGGACCATGGGCTATAGCCCATATCGTACGGCATACTATAGCGCGCTGTTTTCATCATTTTTGAAGATTTGAAAAAAATGACGAAATGACAAAAACGAAAGGTTATAGCCCATGTTTTTTGAAATTTTGAAAAAAAAAGTTAGCCTCGTTTCTCATCATTTTGGACCATGGGCTATAGCCCATATCGTACGGCATACTATAGCGCGCCGTTTTTCATCATTTTTGAAGATTTGAAAAATATGACGAAATGACAAAAACGAAAGGTTATAGCCCATGTTTTTTGAAATTTTGAAAAAAAAAAGTTAGCCTCGTTTCTCATCATTTTGGACCATGGGCTATAGCCCATATCGTACGGCATACTATATTGCGCCGTTTTTCATCATTTTTGAAGATTTGAAAAAAATGATGAAATGACAAAAACGAAAGGTTATAGCCCATGTTTTTTGAAATTTTGAAAAAAAAAGTTAGCCTCGTTTCTCATCATTTTGGACCATGGGCTATAGCCCATATCGTACGGCATTCTATAGCGCGCCGTTTTTCATCATTTTTAAAGATTTGAAAAAAATTACGAAATGACAAAAACGAAAGGTTATAGCCCATGTTTTTTGAAATTTTGAAAAAAAAAGTTAGCCTCGTTTCTCATCATTTTGGACCATGGGCTATAGCCCATATCGTACGGCATACTATAGCGCGCCGTTTTTCATCATTTTTGAAGATTTGAAAAAATGACGAAATGACAAAAACGAAAGGTTATAGCCCATGTTTTTTGAAATTTTGAAAAAAAAGGTTAGCCTCGTTTCTCATCATTTTGGACCATGGGCTATAGCCCATATCGTACGGCATACTATAGCGCGCCGTTTTTCATCATTTTTGAAGATTTGAAAAAAATGACAAAATGACAAAAACGAAAGGTTATAGCCCATGTTTTTTGAAATTTTGAAAAAAAAAGTTAGCCTCGTTTCTCATCATTTTGGACCATGGGCTATAGCCCATATCGTACGGCATACTATAGCGCGCCGTTTTTCATCATTTTTGAAGATTTGAAAAAAATGACGAAATGACAAAAACGAAAGGTTATAGCCCATGTTTTTTGAAATTTTGAAAAAAAAAGTTAGCCTCGTTTCTCATCATTTTGGACCATGGGCTATAGCCCATATCGTACGACATACTATAGCGCGCCGTTTTTCATCATTTTTGAAGATTTGAAAAAAATGACAAAATGACAAAAACGAAAGGTTATAGCCCATGTTTTTTGAAATTTTGAAAAAAAAAGTTAGCCTCGTTTCTCATCATTTTGGACCATGGGCTATAGCCCATATCGTACGGCATACTATAGCGCGCCGTTTTTCATAATTTTTGAAGATTTGAAAAAAATGACGAAATGACAAAAACGAAAGGTTATAGCCCATGTTTTTTGAAATTTTGAAAAAAAAAGTTAGCCTCGTTTCTCATCATTTTGGACCATGAGCTATAGCCCATATCGTACGGCATACTATAGCGCGCCGTTTTTCATCATTTTTGAAGATTTGAGAAAAATGACGAAATGACAAAAACGAAAGGTTATAGCCCATGTTTTTTGAAATTTTGAAAAAAAAAGTTAGCCTCGTTTCTCATCATTTTGGACCATGGGCTATAGCCCATATCGTACGGCATACTATAGCGCGCCGTTTTTCATCATTTTTGAAGATTTGAAAAAAATGACGAAATGACAAAACGAAAGGTTATAGCCCATGTTTTTTGAAATTTTGAAAAAAAAAGTTAGCCTCGTTTCTCATCATTTTTGACCATGGGCTATAGCCCATATCGTACGGCATACTATAGCGCGCCGTTTTTCATCATTTTTGAAGATTTGAAAAAAATGACAAAATGACAAAAACGAAAGGTTATAGCCCATGTTTTTTGAAATTTTGAAAAAAAAAGTTAGCCTCGTTTCTCATCATTTTGGACCATGGGCTATAGCCCATATCGTACGGCATACTATAGCGCGCCGTTTTTCATCATTTTTGAAGATTTGAAAAAAATGACAAAATGACAAAAACGAAAGGTTATAGCCCATGTTTTTTGAAATTTTGAAAAAAAAAGTTAGCCTCGTTTCTCATCATTTTGGACCATGGGCTATAGCCCATATCGTACGGCATTCTATAGCGCGCCGTTTTTCAGCATTTTTAAAGATTTGAAAAAAATGACGAAATGAAAAAAACGAAAGGTTATAGCCCATGTTTTTTGAAATGTTGAAAAAAAAGTTAGCCTCGTTTCTCATCATTTTGGACCATGGGCTATAGCCCATATCGTACGGCATACTATAGCGCGCCGTTTTTCATCATTTTTGAAGATTTGAAAAAAATGACGAAATGACAAAAACGAAAGGTTATAGCCCATGTTTTTTGAAATTTTGAAAAAAAAGGTTAGCCTCGTTTCTCATCATTTTGGACCATGGGCTATAGCCCATATCGTACGGCATACTATAGCGCGCCGTTTTTCATCATTTTTGAAGATTTGAAAAAAATGACAAAATGACAAAAACGAAAGGTTATAGCCCATGTTTTTTGAAATTTTGAAAAAAAAAGTTAGCCTCGTTTCTCATCATTTTGGACCATGGGCTATAGCCCATATCGTACGGCATTCTATAGCGCGCCGTTTTTCATCATTTTTAAAGATTTGAAAAAAATTACGAAATGACAAAAACGAAAGGTTATAGCCCATGTTTTTTGAAATTTTGAAAAAAAAAGTTAGCCTCGTTTCTCATCATTTTGGACCATGGGCTATAGCCCATATCGTACGGCATTCTATAGCGCGCCGTTTTTCATCATTTTCAAAGATTTGAAAAAATGACGAAATGACAAAAACGAAAGGTTATAGCCCATGTTTTTTGAAATTTTGAAAAAAAAGGTTAGCCTCGTTTCTCATCATTTTGGACCGTGGGCTATAGCCCATATCGTACGGCATACTATAGCGCGCCGTTTTTCATCATTTTTGAAGATTTGAAAAAAATGACAAAATGACAAAAACGAAAGGTTATAGCCCATGTTTTTTGAAATTTTGAAAAAAAAAGTTAGCCTCGTTTCTCATCATTTTGGACCATGGGCTATAGCCCATATCGTACGGCATTCTATAGCGCGCCGTTTTTCAGCATTTTTAAAGATTTGAAAAAAATGACGAAATGAAAAAAACGAAAGGTTATAGCCCATGTTTTTTGAAATGTTGAAAAAAAAGTTAGCCTCGTTTCTCATCATTTTGGACCATGGGCTATAGCCCATATCGTACGGCATACTATAGCGCGCCGTTTTTCATCATTTTTGAAGATTTGAAAAAAATGACGAAATGACAAAAACGAAAGGTTATAGCCCATGTTTTTTGAAATTTTGAAAAAAAAGGTTAGCCTCGTTTCTCATCATTTTGGACCATGGGCTATAGCCCATATCGTACGGCATACTATAGCGCGCCGTTTTTCATCATTTTTGAAGATTTGAAAAAAATGACAAAATGACAAAAACGAAAGGTTATAGCCCATGTTTTTTGAAATTTTGAAAAAAAAAGTTAGCCTCGTTTCTCATCATTTTGGACCATGGGCTATAGCCCATATCGTACGGCATTCTATAGCGCGCCGTTTTTCATCATTTTTAAAGATTTGAAAAAAATTACGAAATGACAAAAACGAAAGGTTATAGCCCATGTTTTTTGAAATTTTGAAAAAAAAAGTTAGCCTCGTTTCTCATCATTTTGGACCATGGGCTATAGCCCATATCGTACGGCATTCTATAGCGCGCCGTTTTTCATCATTTTCAAAGATTTGAAAAAATGACGAAATGACAAAAACGAAAGGTTATAGCCCATGTTTTTTGAAATTTTGAAAAAAAAGGTTAGCCTCGTTTCTCATCATTTTGGACCATGGGCTATAGCCCATATCGTACGGCATACTATAGCGCGCCGTTTTTCATCATTTTTGAAGATTTGAAAAAAATGACAAAATGACAAAAACGAAAGGTTATAGCCCATGTTTTTTGAAATTTTGAAAAAAAAAGTTAGCCTCGTTTCTCATCATTTTGGACCATGGGCTATAGCCCATATCGTACGGCATTCTATAGCGCGCCGTTTTCATCATTTTTAAAGATTTGAAAAAAATTACGAAATGACAAAAACGAAAGGTTATAGCCCATGTTTTTTGAAATTTTGAAAAAAAAAGTTAGCCTCGTTTCTCATCATTTTGGACCATGGGCTATAGCCCATATCGTACGGCATTCTATAGCGCGCCGTTTTTCATCATTTTCAAAGATTTGAAAAAATGACGAAATGACAAAAACGAAAGGTTATAGCCCATGTTTTTTGAAATTTTGAAAAAAAAAGTTAGCCTCGTTTCTCATCATTTTGGACCATGGGGTATAGCCCATATCGTACGGCATACTATAGCGCGCCGTTTTTCATCATTTTTGAAGATTTGAAAAAAATGACGAATGACAAAAACGAAAGGTTATAGCCCATGTTTTTTGAAATTTTGAAAAAAAAAGTTAGCCTCGCTTCTCATCATTTTGGACCATGGGCTATAGCCCATATCGTACGGCATTCTATAGCGCGCCGTTTTTCATCATTTTTAAAGATTTGAAAAAAATTACGAAATGACAAAAACGAAAGGTTATAGCCCATGTTTTTTGAAATTTTGAAAAAAAAAGTTAGCCTCGTTTCTCATCATTTTGGACCATGGGCTATAGCCCATATCGTACGGCATACTATAGCGCGCCGTTTTTCATCATTTTTGAAGATTTGAAAAAAATGACGAAATGACAAAAACGAAAGGTTATAGCCCATGTTTTTTGAAATTTTGAAAAAAAAAGTTAGCCTCGTTTCTCATCATTTTGGACCATGGGCTATAGCCCATATCGTACGGCATTCTATAGCGCGCCGTTTTTCATCATTTTTGAAGATTTGAAAAAAATGACAAAATGACAAAAACGAAAGGTTATAGCCCATGTTTTTTGTTTTGAAAAAAAAAGTTAGCCTCGTTTCTCATCATTTTGGACCATGGGCTATAGCCCATATCGTACGGCATTCTATAGCGCGCCGTTTTTCATCATTTTTAAAGATTTGAAAAAAATTACGAAATGACAAAAACGAAAGGTTATAGCCCATGTTTTTTGAAATTTTGAAAAAAAAAGTTAGCCTCGTTTCTCATCATTTTGGACCATGGGCTATAGCCCATATCGTACGGCATACTATAGCGCGCTGTTTTCATCATTTTTGAAGATTTGAAAAAAATGACGAAATGACAAAAACGAAAGGTTATAGCCCATGTTTTTTGAAATTTTGAAAAAAAAAGTTAGCCTCGTTTCTCATCATTTTGGACCATGGGCTATAGCCCATATCGTACGGCATACTATAGCGCGCCGTTTTTCATCATTTTTTAAGATTTGAAAAAAATTACGAAATGACAAAAACGAAAGGTTATAGCCCATGTTTTTTGAAATTTTGAAAAAAAAAGTTAGCCTCGTTTCTCATCATTTTGGACCATGGGCTATAGCCCATATCGTACGGCATACTATAGCGCGCCGTTTTTCATCATTTTTGAAGATTTAAAAAAAATGACGAAATGACAAAAACGAAAGGTTATAGCCCATGTTTTTTGAAATTTTGAAAAAAAAAGTTAGCCTCGTTTCTCATCATTTTGGACCATGGGCTATAGCCCATATCGTACGGCATTCTATAGCGCGCCGTTTTTCGTCATTTTTAAAGATTTGAAAAAAATTACGAAATGACAAAAACGAAAGGTTATAGCCCATGTTTTTTGAAATTTTGAAAAAAAAAGTTAGCCTCGTTTCTCATCATTTTGGACCATGGGCTATAGCCCATATCGTACGGCATACTATAGCGCGCCGTTTTTCATCATTTTTGAAGATTTGAAAAAAATGACGAAATGACAAAAACGAAAGGTTATAGCCCATGTTTTTTGAAATTTTGAAAAAAAAAGTTAGCCTCGTTTCTCATCATTTTGGACCATGGGCTATAGCCCATATCGTACGGCATACTATAGCGCGCCGTTTTTCATCATTTTTGAAGATTTGAAAAAAATTACGAAATGACAAAAACGAAAGGTTATAGCCCATGTTTTTTGAAATTTTGAAAAAAAAAGTTAGCCTCGTTTCTCATCATTTTGGACCATGGGCTATAGCCCATATCGTACGGCATACTATAGCGCGCCGTTTTTCATCATTTTTGAAGATTTAAAAAAAATTACGAAATGACAAAAACGAAAGGTTATAGCCCATGTTTTTTGAAATTTTGAAAAAAAAAGTTAGCCTCGTTTCTCATCATTTTGGACCATGGGCTATAGCCCATATCGTACGGCATTCTATAGCGCGCCGTTTTTCGTCATTTTTAAAGATTTGAAAAAAATTACGAAATGACAAAAACGAAAGGTTATAGCCCATGTTTTTTGAAATTTTGAAAAAAAAAGTTAGCCTCGTTTCTCATCATTTTGGACCATGGGCTATAGCCCATATCGTACGGCATACTATAGCGCGCCGTTTTTCATCATTTTTGAAGATTTGAAAAAAATGACGAAATGACAAAAACGAAAGGTTATAGCCCATGTTTTTTGAAATTTTGAAAAAAAAAGTTAGCCTCGTTTCTCATCATTTTGGACCATGGGCTATTGCCCATATCGTACGGCATTCTATAGCGCGCCGTTTTTCATCATTTTTGAAGATTTGAAAAAAATGACAAAATGACAAAAACGAAAGGTTATAGCCCATGTTTTTTGTTTTGAAAAAAAAAGTTAGCCTCGTTTCTCATCATTTTGGACCATGGGCTATAGCCCATATCGTACGGCATTCTATAGCGCGCCGTTTTTCATCATTTTTAAAGATTTGAAAAAAATTACGAAATGACAAAAACGAAAGGTTATAGCCCATGTTTTTTGAAATTTTGAAAAAAAAAGTTAGCCTCGTTTCTCATCATTTTGGACCATGGGCTATAGCCCATATCGTACGGCATACTATAGCGCGCTGTTTTCATCATTTTTGAAGATTTGAAAAAAATGACGAAATGACAAAAACGAAAGGTTATAGCCCATGTTTTTTGAAATTTTGAAAAAAAAAGTTAGCCTCGTTTCTCATCATTTTGGACCATGGGCTATAGCCCATATCGTACGGCATACTATAGCGCGCCGTTTTTCATCATTTTTGAAGATTTGAAAAATATGACGAAATGACAAAAACGAAAGGTTATAGCCCATGTTTTTTGAAATTTTGAAAAAAAAAAGTTAGCCTCGTTTCTCATCATTTTGGACCATGGGCTATAGCCCATATCGTACGGCATACTATAGCGCGCCGTTTTTCATCATTTTTGAAGATTTGAAAAAAATGACAAAATGACAAAAACGAAAGGTTATAGCCCATGTTTTTTGAAATTTTGAAAAAAAAAGTTAGCCTCGTTTCTCATCATTTTGGACCATGGGCTATAGCCCATATCGTACGGCATTCTATAGCGCGCCGTTTTTCATCATTTTTAAAGATTTGAAAAAAATTACGAAATGACAAAAACGAAAGGTTATAGCCCATGTTTTTTGAAATTTTGAAAAAAAAAGTTAGCCTCGTTTCTCATCATTTTGGACCATGGGCTATAGCCCATATCGTACGGCATACTATAGCGCGCCGTTTTTCATCATTTTTGAAGATTTGAAAAAATGACGAAATGACAAAAACGAAAGGTTATAGCCCATGTTTTTTGAAATTTTGAAAAAAAAGGTTAGCCTCGTTTCTCATCATTTTGGACCATGGGCTATAGCCCATATCGTACGGCATACTATAGCGCGCCGTTTTTCATCATTTTTGAAGATTTGAAAAAAATGACAAAATGACAAAAACGAAAGGTTATAGCCCATGTTTTTTGAAATTTTGAAAAAAAAAGTTAGCCTCGTTTCTCATCATTTTGGACCATGGGCTATAGCCCATATCGTACGGCATACTATAGCGCGCCGTTTTTCATCATTTTTGAAGATTTGAAAAAAATGACAAAATGACAAAAACAAAAGGTTATAGCCCATGTTTTTTGTTTTGAAAAAAAAAGTTAGCCTCGTTTCTCATCATTTTGGACCATGGGCTATAGCCCATATCGTACGGCATTCTATAGCGCGCCGTTTTTCATCATTTTTAAAGATTTGAAAAAAATTACGAAATGACAAAAACGAAAGGTTATAGCCCATGTTTTTTGAAATTTTGAAAAAAAAAGTTAGCCTCGTTTCTCATCATTTTGGACCATGGGCTATAGCCCATATCGTACGGCATACTATAGCGCGCTGTTTTCATCATTTTTGAAGATTTGAAAAAAATGACGAAATGACAAAAACGAAAGGTTATAGCCCATGTTTTTTGAAATTTTGAAAAAAAAAGTTAGCCTCGTTTCTCATCATTTTGGACCATGGGCTATAGCCCATATCGTACGGCATACTATAGCGCGCCGTTTTTCATCATTTTTGAAGATTTGAAAAATATGACGAAATGACAAAAACGAAAGGTTATAGCCCATGTTTTTTGAAATTTTGAAAAAAAAAAGTTAGCCTCGTTTCTCATCATTTTGGACCATGGGCTATAGCCCATATCGTACGGCATACTATATTGCGCCGTTTTTCATCATTTTTGAAGATTTGAAAAAAATGATGAAATGACAAAAACGAAAGGTTATAGCCCATGTTTTTTGAAATTTTGAAAAAAAAAGTTAGCCTCGTTTCTCATCATTTTGGACCATGGGCTATAGCCCATATCGTACGGCATTCTATAGCGCGCCGTTTTTCATCATTTTTAAAGATTTGAAAAAAATTACGAAATGACAAAAACGAAAGGTTATAGCCCATGTTTTTTGAAATTTTGAAAAAAAAAGTTAGCCTCGTTTCTCATCATTTTGGACCATGGGCTATAGCCCATATCGTACGGCATACTATAGCGCGCCGTTTTTCATCATTTTTGAAGATTTGAAAAAATGACGAAATGACAAAAACGAAAGGTTATAGCCCATGTTTTTTGAAATTTTGAAAAAAAAGGTTAGCCTCGTTTCTCATCATTTTGGACCATGGGCTATAGCCCATATCGTACGGCATACTATAGCGCGCCGTTTTTCATCATTTTTGAAGATTTGAAAAAAATGACAAAATGACAAAAACGAAAGGTTATAGCCCATGTTTTTTGAAATTTTGAAAAAAAAAGTTAGCCTCGTTTCTCATCATTTTGGACCATGGGCTATAGCCCATATCGTACGGCATACTATAGCGCGCCGTTTTTCATCATTTTTGAAGATTTGAAAAAAATGACGAAATGACAAAAACGAAAGGTTATAGCCCATGTTTTTTGAAATTTTGAAAAAAAAAGTTAGCCTCGTTTCTCATCATTTTGGACCATGGGCTATAGCCCATATCGTACGACATACTATAGCGCGCCGTTTTTCATCATTTTTGAAGATTTGAAAAAAATGACAAAATGACAAAAACGAAAGGTTATAGCCCATGTTTTTTGAAATTTTGAAAAAAAAAGTTAGCCTCGTTTCTCATCATTTTGGACCATGGGCTATAGCCCATATCGTACGGCATACTATAGCGCGCCGTTTTTCATCATTTTTGAAGATTTGAAAAAAATGACAAAATGACAAAAACAAAAGGTTATAGCCCATGTTTTTTGTTTTGAAAAAAAAAGTTAGCCTCGTTTCTCATCATTTTGGACCATGGGCTATAGCCCATATCGTACGGCATTCTATAGCGCGCCGTTTTTCATCATTTTTAAAGATTTGAAAAAAATTACGAAATGACAAAAACGAAAGGTTATAGCCCATGTTTTTTGAAATTTTGAAAAAAAAAGTTAGCCTCGTTTCTCATCATTTTGGACCATGGGCTATAGCCCATATCGTACGGCATACTATAGCGCGCTGTTTTCATCATTTTTGAAGATTTGAAAAAAATGACGAAATGACAAAAACGAAAGGTTATAGCCCATGTTTTTTGAAATTTTGAAAAAAAAAGTTAGCCTCGTTTCTCATCATTTTGGACCATGGGCTATAGCCCATATCGTACGGCATACTATAGCGCGCCGTTTTTCATCATTTTTGAAGATTTGAAAAATATGACGAAATGACAAAAACGAAAGGTTATAGCCCATGTTTTTTGAAATTTTGAAAAAAAAAAGTTAGCCTCGTTTCTCATCATTTTGGACCATGGGCTATAGCCCATATCGTACGGCATACTATATTGCGCCGTTTTTCATCATTTTTGAAGATTTGAAAAAAATGATGAAATGACAAAAACGAAAGGTTATAGCCCATGTTTTTTGAAATTTTGAAAAAAAAAGTTAGCCTCGTTTCTCATCATTTTGGACCATGGGCTATAGCCCATATCGTACGGCATTCTATAGCGCGCCGTTTTTCATCATTTTTAAAGATTTGAAAAAAATTACGAAATGACAAAAACGAAAGGTTATAGCCCATGTTTTTTGAAATTTTGAAAAAAAAAGTTAGCCTCGTTTCTCATCATTTTGGACCATGGGCTATAGCCCATATCGTACGGCATACTATAGCGCGCCGTTTTTCATCATTTTTGAAGATTTGAAAAAATGACGAAATGACAAAAACGAAAGGTTATAGCCCATGTTTTTTGAAATTTTGAAAAAAAAGGTTAGCCTCGTTTCTCATCATTTTGGACCATGGGCTATAGCCCATATCGTACGGCATACTATAGCGCGCCGTTTTTCATCATTTTTGAAGATTTGAAAAAAATGACAAAATGACAAAAACGAAAGGTTATAGCCCATGTTTTTTGAAATTTTGAAAAAAAAAGTTAGCCTCGTTTCTCATCATTTTGGACCATGGGCTATAGCCCATATCGTACGGCATACTATAGCGCGCCGTTTTTCATCATTTTTGAAGATTTGAAAAAAATGACGAAATGACAAAAACGAAAGGTTATAGCCCATGTTTTTTGAAATTTTGAAAAAAAAAGTTAGCCTCGTTTCTCATCATTTTGGACCATGGGCTATAGCCCATATCGTACGACATACTATAGCGCGCCGTTTTTCATCATTTTTGAAGATTTGAAAAAAATGACAAAATGACAAAAACGAAAGGTTATAGCCCATGTTTTTTGAAATTTTGAAAAAAAAAGTTAGCCTCGTTTCTCATCATTTTGGACCATGGGCTATAGCCCATATCGTACGGCATACTATAGCGCGCCGTTTTTCATAATTTTTGAAGATTTGAAAAAAATGACGAAATGACAAAAACGAAAGGTTATAGCCCATGTTTTTTGAAATTTTGAAAAAAAAAGTTAGCCTCGTTTCTCATCATTTTGGACCATGGGCTATAGCCCATATCGTACGGCATACTATAGCGCGCCGTTTTTCATCATTTTTGAAGATTTGAGAAAAATGACGAAATGACAAAAACGAAAGGTTATAGCCCATGTTTTTTGAAATTTTGAAAAAAAAAGTTAGCCTCGTTTCTCATCATTTTGGACCATGGGCTATAGCCCATATCGTACGGCATACTATAGCGCGCCGTTTTTCATCATTTTTGAAGATTTGAAAAAAATGACGAAATGACAAAACGAAAGGTTATAGCCCATGTTTTTTGAAATTTTGAAAAAAAAAGTTAGCCTCGTTTCTCATCATTTTTGACCATGGGCTATAGCCCATATCGTACGGCATACTATAGCGCGCCGTTTTTCATCATTTTTGAAGATTTGAAAAAAATGACAAAATGACAAAAACGAAAGGTTATAGCCCATGTTTTTTGAAATTTTGAAAAAAAAAGTTAGCCTCGTTTCTCATCATTTTGGACCATGGGCTATAGCCCATATCGTACGGCATACTATAGCGCGCCGTTTTTCATCATTTTTGAAGATTTGAAAAAAATGACAAAATGACAAAAACGAAAGGTTATAGCCCATGTTTTTTTAAATTTTGAAAAAAAAAGTTAGCCTCGTTTCTCATCATTTTGGACCATGGGCTATAGCCCATATCGTACGGCATTCTATAGCGCGCCGTTTTTCAGCATTTTTAAAGATTTGAAAAAAATGACGAAATGAAAAAAACGAAAGGTTATAGCCCATGTTTTTTGAAATGTTGAAAAAAAAGTTAGCCTCGTTTCTCATCATTTTGGACCATGGGCTATAGCCCATATCGTACGGCATACTATAGCGCGCCGTTTTTCATCATTTTTGAAGATTTGAAAAAAATGACGAAATGACAAAAACGAAAGGTTATAGCCCATGTTTTTTGAAATTTTGAAAAAAAAGGTTAGCCTCGTTTCTCATCATTTTGGACCATGGGCTATAGCCCATATCGTACGGCATACTATAGCGCGCCGTTTTTCATCATTTTTGAAGATTTGAAAAAAATGACAAAATGACAAAAACGAAAGGTTATAGCCCATGTTTTTTGAAATTTTGAAAAAAAAAGTTAGCCTCGTTTCTCATCATTTTGGACCATGGGCTATAGCCCATATCGTACGGCATTCTATAGCGCGCCGTTTTTCATCATTTTTAAAGATTTGAAAAAAATTACGAAATGACAAAAACGAAAGGTTATAGCCCATGTTTTTTGAAATTTTGAAAAAAAAAGTTAGCCTCGTTTCTCATCATTTTGGACCATGGGCTATAGCCCATATCGTACGGCATTCTATAGCGCGCCGTTTTTCATCATTTTCAAAGATTTGAAAAAATGACGAAATGACAAAAACGAAAGGTTATAGCCCATGTTTTTTGAAATGTTGAAAAAAAAGTTAGCCTCGTTTCTCATCATTTTGGACCATGGGCTATAGCCCATATCGTACGGCATACTATAGCGCGCCGTTTTTCATAATTTTTGAAGATTTGAAAAAAATGACGAAATGACAAAAACGAAAGGTTATAGCCCATGTTTTTTGAAATTTTGAAAAAAAAGGTTAGCCTCGTTTCTCATCATTTTGGACCATGGGCTATAGCCCATATCGTACGGCATACTATAGCGCGCCGTTTTTCATCATTTTTGAAGATTTGAAAAAAATGACAAAATGACAAAAACGAAAGGTTATAGCCCATGTTTTTTGAAATTTTGAAAAAAAAAGTTAGCCTCGTTTCTCATCATTTTGGACCATGGGCTATAGCCCATATCGTACGGCATTCTATAGCGCGCCGTTTTCATCATTTTTAAAGATTTGAAAAAAATTACGAAATGACAAAAACGAAAGGTTATAGCCCTTGTTTTTTGAAATTTTGAAAAAAAAAGTTAGCCTCGTTTCTCATCATTTTGGACCATGGGCTATAGCCCATATCGTACGGCATTCTATAGCGCGCCGTTTTTCATCATTTTCAAAGATTTGAAAAAATGACGAAATGACAAAAACGAAAGGTTATAGCCCATGTTTTTTGAAATTTTGAAAAAAAAAGTTAGCCTCGTTTCTCATCATTTTGGACCATGGGCTATAGCCCATATCGTACGGCATACTATAGCGCGCCGTTTTTCATCATTTTTGAAGATTTGAAAAAAATGACGAAATGACAAAAACGAAAGGTTATAGCCCATGTTTTTTGAAATTTTTAAAAAAAAAGTTAGCCTCGCTTCTCATCATTTTGGACCATGGGCTATAGCCCATATCGTACGGCATTCTATAGCGCGCCGTTTTTCATCATTTTTAAAGATTTGAAAAAAAATACGAAATGACAAAAACGAAAGGTTATAGCCCATGTTTTTTGAAATTTTGAAAAAAAAAGTTAGCCTCGTTTCTCATCATTTTGGACCATGGGCTATAGCCCATATCGTACGGCATACTATAGCGCGCCGTTTTTCATCATTTTTGAAGATTTGAAAAAATGACGAAATGACAAAAACGAAAGGTTATAGCCCATGTTTTTTGAAATTTTGAAAAAAAAAGTTAGCCTCGTTTCTCATCATTTTGGACCATGGGCTATAGCCCATATCGTACGGCATACTATAGCGCGCCGTTTTTCATCATTTTTGAAGATTTGAAAAAAATGACGAAATGACAAAAACGAAAGGTTATAGCCCATGTTTTTTGAAATTTTGAAAAAAAAGGTTAGCCTCGTTTCTCATCATTTTGGACCATGGGCTATAGCCCATATCGTACGGCATACTATAGCGCGCCGTTTTTCATCATTTTTGAAGATTTGAAAAAATGACGAAATGACAAAAACGAAAGGTTATAGCCCATGTTTTTTGAAATTTTGAAAAAAAAAGTTAGCCTCGTTTCTCATCATTTTGGACCATGGGCTATAGCCCATATCGTACGGCATACTATAGCGCGCCGTTTTTCATCATTTTTGAAGATTTGAAAAAAATGACGAAATGACAAAAACGAAAGGTTATAGCCCATGTTTTTTGAAATTTTGAAAAAAAAGGTTAGCCTCGTTTCTCATCATTTTGGACCATGGGCTATAGCCCATATCGTACGGCATACTATAGCGCGCCGTTTTTCATCATTTTTGAAGATTTGAAAAAATGACGAAATGACAAAAACGAAAGGTTATAGCCCATGTTTTTTGAAATTTTGAAAAAAAAGGTTAGCCTCGTTTCTCATCATTTTGGACCATGGGCTATAGCCCATATCGTACGGCATACTATAGCGCGCCGTTTTTCATCATTTTTGAAGATTTGAAAAAAATGACAAAATGACAAAAACGAAAGGTTATAGCCCATGTTTTTTGAAATTTTGAAAAAAAAAGTTAGCCTCGTTTCTCATCATTTTGGACCATGGGCTATAGCCCATATCGTACGGCATACTATAGCGCGCCGTTTTTCATCATTTTTGAAGATTTGAAAAAAATGACGAAATGACAAAAACGAAAGGTTATAGCCCATGTTTTTTGAAATTTTGAAAAAAAAAGTTAGCCTCGTTTCTCATCATTTTGGACCATGGGCTATAGCCCATATCGTACGACATACTATAGCGCGCCGTTTTTCATCATTTTTGAAGATTTGAAAAAAATGACGAAATGACAAAAACGAAGGGTTATAGCCCATGTTTTTTGAAATTTTGAAAAAAAAAGTTAGCCTCGCTTCTCATCATTTTGGACCATGGGGTATAGCCCATATCGTACGGCATACTATAGCGCGCCGTTTTTCATAATTTTTGAAGATTTGAAAAAAATGACGAAATGACAAAAACGAAAGGTTATAGCCCATGTTTTTTGAAATTTTGAAAAAAAAAGTTAGCCTCGTTTCTCATCATTTTGGACCATGGGCTATAGCCCATATCGTACGGCATACTATAGCGCGCCGTTTTTCATCATTTTTGAAGATTTGAAAAAAATGACAAAATGACAAAAACGAAAGGTTATAGCCCATGTTTTTTGAAATTTTGAAAAAAAAAGTTAGCCTCGTTTCTCATCATTTTGGACCATGGGCTATAGCCCATATCGTACGGCATACTATAGCGCGCCGTTTTTCATCATTTTTGAAGATTTGAAAAAAATGACGAAATGACAAAAACGAAAGGTTATAGCCCATGTTTTTTGAAATTTTGAAAAAAAAGGTTAGCCTCGTTTCTCATCATTTTGGACCATGGGCTATAGCCCATATCGTACGGCATACTATAGCGCGCCGTTTTTCATCATTTTTGAAGATTTGAAAAAATGACGAAATGACAAAAACGAAAGGTTATAGCCCATGTTTTTTGAAATTTTGAAAAAAAAAGTTAGCCTCGTTTCTCATCATTTTGGACCATGGGCTATAGCCCATATCGTACGGCATACTATAGCGCGCCGTTTTTCATCATTTTTGAAGATTTGAAAAAAATGACGAAATGACAAAAACGAAAGGTTATAGCCCATGTTTTTTGAAATTTTGAAAAAAAAGGTTAGCCTCGTTTCTCATCATTTTGGACCATGGGCTATAGCCCATATCGTACGGCATACTATAGCGCGCCGTTTTTCATCATTTTTGAAGATTTGAAAAAATGACGAAATGACAAAAACGAAAGGTTATAGCCCATGTTTTTTGAAATTTTGAAAAAAAAGGTTAGCCTCGTTTCTCATCATTTTGGACCATGGGCTATAGCCCATATCGTACGGCATACTATAGCGCGCCGTTTTTCATCATTTTTGAAGATTTGAAAAAAATGACAAAATGACAAAAACGAAAGGTTATAGCCCATGTTTTTTGAAATTTTGAAAAAAAAAGTTAGCCTCGTTTCTCATCATTTTGGACCATGGGCTATAGCCCATATCGTACGGCATACTATAGCGCGCCGTTTTTCATCATTTTTGAAGATTTGAAAAAAATGACGAAATGACAAAAACGAAAGGTTATAGCCCATGTTTTTTGAAATTTTGAAAAAAAAAGTTAGCCTCGTTTCTCATCATTTTGGACCATGGGCTATAGCCCATATCGTACGACATACTATAGCGCGCCGTTTTTCATCATTTTTGAAGATTTGAGAAAAATGACGAAATGACAAAAACGAAAGGTTATAGCCCATGTTTTTTGAAATTTTGAAAAAAAAAGTTAGCCTCGTTTCTCATCATTTTGGACCATGGGCTATAGCCCATATCGTACGGCATACTATAGCGCGCCGTTTTTCATCATTTTTGAAGATTTGAAAAAAATGACGAAATGACAAAAACGAAAGGTTTTATCCCATGTTTTTTGAAATTTTGAAAAAAAAAGTTAGCCTCGTTTCTCATCATTTTGGACCATGGGCTATAGCCCATATCGTACGGCATACTATAGCGCGCCGTTTTTCATCATTTTTGAAGATTTGAAAAAAATGACGAAATGACAAAACGAAAGGTTATAGCCCATGTTTTTTGAAATTTTGAAAAAAAAAGTTAGCCTCGTTTCTCATCATTTTGGACCATGGGCTATAGCCCATATCGTACGGCATACTATAGCGCGCCGTTTTTCATCATTTTTGAAGATTTGAAAAAAATGACAAAATGACAAAAACGAAAGGTTATATCCCATGTTTTTTGAAATTTTGAAAAAAAAAGTTAGCCTCGTTTCTCATCATTTTGGACCATGGGCTATAGCCCATATCGTACGGCTTTCTATAGCGCGCCGTTTTTCATCATTTTTAAAGATTTGAAAAAAATGACGAAATGAAAAAAAACGAAAGGTTATAGCCCATGTTTTTTGAAATGTTGAAAAAAAAGTTAGCCTCGTTTCTCATCATTTTGGACCATGGGCTATAGCCCATATCGTACGGCATACTATAGCGCGCCGTTTTTCATCATTTTTGAAGATTTGAAAAAAATGACGAAATGACAAAAACGAAAGGTTATAGCCCATGTTTTTTGAAATTTTGAAAAAAAAGGTTAGCCTCGTTTCTCATCATTTTGGACCATGGGCTATAGCCCATATCGTACGGCATACTATAGCGCGCCGTTTTTCATCATTTTTGAAGATTTGAAAAAAATGACAAAATGACAAAAACGAAAGGTTATAGCCCATGTTTTTTGAAATTTTGAAAAAAAAAGTTAGCCTCGTTTCTCATCATTTTGGACCATGGGCTATAGCCCATATCGTACGGCATTCTATAGCGCGCCGTTTTTCATCATTTTTAAAGATTTGGAAAAAATTACGAAATGACAAAAACGAAAGGTTATAGCCCATGTTTTTTGAAATTTTGAAAAAAAAAGTGAGCCTCGTTTCTCATCATTTTGGACCATGGGCTATAGCCCATATCGTACGGCATTCTATAGCGCGCCGTTTTTCATCATTTTCAAAGATTTGAAAAAATGACGAAATGACAAAAACGAAAGGTTATAGCCCATGTTTTTTGAAATGTTGAAAAAAAAGTTAGCCTCGTTTCTCATCATTTTGGACCATGGGCTATAGCCCATATCGTACGGCATACTATAGCGCGCCGTTTTTCATCATTTTTGAAGATTTGAAAAAAATGACGAAATGACAAAAACGAAAGGTTATAGCCCATGTTTTTTGAAATTTTGAAAAAAAAAGTTAGCCTCGCTTCTCATCATTTTGGACCATGGGCTATAGCCCATATCGTACGGCATACTATAGCGCGCCGTTTTTCATCATTTTTGAAGATTTGAAAAAAATGACAAAATGACAAAAACGAAAGGTTATAGCCCATGTTTTTTGAAATTTTGAAAAAAAAGGTTAGCCTCGTTTCTCATCATTTTGGACCATGGGCTATAGCCCATATCGTACGGCATACTATAGCGCGCCGTTTTTCATCATTTTTGAAGATTTAAAAAAAATGACGAAATGACAAAAACGAAAGGTTATAGCCCATGTTTTTTGAAATTTTGAAAAAAAAAGTTAGCCTCGTTTCTCATCATTTTGGACCATGGGCTATAGCCCATATCGTACGGCATACTATAGCGCGCCGTTTTTCATCATTTTTGAAGATTTGAAAAAAATGACGAAATGACAAAAACGAAAGGTTATAGCCCATGTTTTTTGAAATTTTGAAAAAAAAAGTTAGCCTCGCTTCTCATCATTTTGGACCATGGGCTATAGCCCATATCGTACAGCATACTATAGCGCGCCGTTTTTCATCATTTTTGAAGATTTGAAAAAAATGACAAAATGACAAAAACGAAAGGTTATAGCCCATGTTTTTTGAAATTTTGAAAAAAAAAGTTAGCCTCGTTTCTCATCATTTTGGACCATGGGCTATAGCCCATATCGTACGGCATTCTATAGCGCGCCGTTTTTCATCATTTTTAAAGATTTGAAAAAAATTACGAAATGACAAAAACGAAAGGTTATAGCCCATGTTTTTTGAAATTTTGAAAAAAAAAGTTAGCCTCGTTTCTCATCATTTTGGACCATGGGCTATAGCCCATATCGTATGGCATACTATAGCGCGCCGTTTTTCATCATTTTTGAAGATTTGAAAAAAATGACGAAATGACAAAAACGAAAGGTTATAGCCCATGTTTTTTGAAATGTTGAAAAAAAAGTTAGCCTCGTTTCTCATCATTTTGGACCATGGGCTATAGCCCATATCGTACGGCATTCTATAGCGCGCCGTTTTCATCATTTTTAAAGATTTGAAAAAAATTACGAAATGACAAAAACGAAAGGTTATAGCCCATGTTTTTTGAAATTTTGAAAAAAAAAGTTAGCCTCGTTTCTCATCATTTTGGACCGTGGGCTATAGCCCATATCGTACGGCATACTATGGCACGCCGTTTTTCATCGTTTTTGAGGATTTGAAAAAAATGAAAAAATGAAAAAAACGATGGGTTATAGCCCATGTTTTTTGATTATTTTTTTTAATTGCAGAGTATTGCGGAAAGATTGCGGAGGAATTTTTGAAAAATTGCATAGTATTGCAGAGGAATTGTGGAAAATTGCGGAAAATACGATGGGTTATAGCCCATGTTTTTTGAAATTTTGAAAAAAAAAGTTAGCCTCGTTTCTCATCATTTTGGACCATGGGCTATAGCCCATATCGTACGGCATACTATAGCGCGCCGTTTTTCATCATTTTTGAAGATTTGAGAAAAATGACGAAATGACAAAAACGAAAGGTTATAGCCCATGTTTTTTGAAATTTTGAAAAAAAAAGTTAGCCTCGTTTCTCATCATTTTGGACCATGGGCTATAGCCCATATCGTACGGCATACTATAGCGCGCCGTTTTTCATCATTTTTGAAGATTTGAAAAAAATGACGAAATGACAAAAACGAAAGGTTATATCCCATGTTTTTTGAAATTTTGAAAAAAAAAGTTAGCCTCGTTTCTCATCATTTTGGACCATGGGCTATAGCCCATATCGTACGGCATACTATAGCGCGCCGTTTTTCATCATTTTTGAAGATTTAAAAAAAATGACGAAATGACAAAACGAAAGGTTATAGCCCATGTTTTTTGAAATTTTGAAAAAAAAAGTTAGCCTCGTTTCTCATCATTTTGGACCATGGGCTATAGCCCATATCGTACGGCATACTATAGCGCGCCGTTTTTCATCATTTTTGAAGATTTGAAAAAAATGACAAAATGACAAAAACGAAAGGTTATAGCCCATGTTTTTTGAAATTTTGAAAAAAAAAGTTAGCCTCGTTTCTCATCATTTTGGACCATGGGCTATAGCCCATATCGTACGGCTTTCTATAGCGCGCCGTTTTTCATCATTTTTAAAGATTTGAAAAAAATGACGAAATGAAAAAAAACGAAAGGTTATAGCCCATGTTTTTTGAAATGTTGAAAAAAAAGTTAGCCTCGTTTCTCATCATTTTGGACCATGGGCTATAGCCCATATCGTACGGCATACTATAGCGCGCCGTTTTTCATCATTTTTGAAGATTTGAAAAAAATGACGAAATGACAAAAACGAAAGGTTATAGCCCATGTTTTTTGAAATTTTGAAAAAAAAGGTTAGCCTCGTTTCTCATCATTTTGGACCATGGGCTATAGCCCATATCGTACGGCATACTATAGCGCGCCGTTTTTCATCATTTTTGAAGATTTGAAAAAAATGACAAAATGACAAAAACGAAAGGTTATAGCCCATGTTTTTTGAAATTTTGAAAAAAAAAGTTAGCCTCGTTTCTCATCATTTTGGACCATGGGCTATAGCCCATATCGTACGGCATTCTATAGCGCGCCGTTTTTCATCATTTTTAAAGATTTGAAAAAAATTACGAAATGACAAAAACGAAAGGTTATAGCCCATGTTTTTTGAAATTTTGAAAAAAAAAGTGAGCCTCGTTTCTCATCATTTTGGACCATGGGCTATAGCCCATATCGTACGGCATTCTATAGCGCGCCGTTTTTCATCATTTTCAAAGATTTGAAAAAATGACGAAATGACAAAAACGAAAGGTTATAGCCCATGTTTTTTGAAATGTTGAAAAAAAAGTTAGCCTCGTTTCTCATCATTTTGGACCATGGGCTATAGCCCATATCGTACGGCATACTATAGCGCGCCGTTTTTCATCATTTTTGAAGATTTGAAAAAAATGACGAAATGACAAAAACGAAAGGTTATAGCCCATGTTTTTTGAAATTTTGAAAAAAAAAGTTAGCCTCGTTTCTCATCATTTTGGACCATGGGCTATAGCCCATATCGTACGGCATTCTATAGCGCGCCGTTTTCATCATTTTTAAAGATTTGAAAAAAATTACGAAATGACAAAAACGAAAGGTTATAGCCCATGTTTTTTGAAATTTTGAAAAAAAAAGTTAGCCTCGTTTCTCATCATTTTGGACCATGGGCTATAGCCCATATCGTACGGCATTCTATAGCGCGCCGTTTTTCATCATTTTCAAAGATTTGAAAAAATGACGAAATGAAAAAAACGAAAGGTTATAGCCCATGTTTTTTGAAATTTTGAAAAAAAAAGTTAGCCTCGCTTCTCATCATTTTGGACCATGGGCTATAGCCCATATCGTACGGCATACTATAGCGCGCCGTTTTTCATCATTTTTGAAGATTTGAAAAAAATGACAAAATGACAAAAACGAAAGGTTATAGCCCATGTTTTTTGAAATTTTGAAAAAAAAGGTTAGCCTCGTTTCTCATCATTTTGGACCATGGGCTATAGCCCATATCGTACGGCATACTATAGCGCGCCGTTTTTCATCATTTTTGAAGATTTAAAAAAAATGACGAAATGACAAAAACGAAAGGTTATAGCCCATGTTTTTTGAAATTTTGAAAAAAAAAGTTAGCCTCGTTTCTCATCATTTTGGACCATGGGCTATAGCCCATATCGTACGGCATACTATAGCGCGCCGTTTTTCATCATTTTTGAAGATTTGAAAAAAATGACGAAATGACAAAAACGAAAGGTTATAGCCCATGTTTTTTGAAATTTTGAAAAAAAAAGTTAGCCTCGTTTCTCATCATTTTGGACCATGGGCTATAGCCCATATCGTACGGCTTTCTATAGCGCGCCGTTTTTCATCATTTTTAAAGATTTGAAAAAAATGACGAAATGAAAAAAAACGAAAGGTTATAGCCCATGTTTTTTGAAATGTTGAAAAAAAAGTTAGCCTCGTTTCTCATCATTTTGGACCATGGGCTATAGCCCATATCGTACGGCATACTATAGCGCGCCGTTTTTCATCATTTTTGAAGATTTGAAAAAAATGACGAAATGACAAAAACGAAAGGTTATAGCCCATGTTTTTTGAAATTTTGAAAAAAAAGGTTAGCCTCGTTTCTCATCATTTTGGACCATGGGCTATAGCCCATATCGTACGGCATTCTATAGCGCGCCGTTTTTCATCATTTTTAAAGATTTGAAAAAAATTACGAAATGACAAAAACGAAAGGTTATAGCCCATGTTTTTTGAAATTTTGAAAAAAAAAGTGAGCCTCGTTTCTCATCATTTTGGACCATGGGCTATAGCCCATATCGTACGGCATTCTATAGCGCGCCGTTTTTCATCATTTTCAAAGATTTGAAAAAATGACGAAATGACAAAAACGAAAGGTTATAGCCCATGTTTTTTGAAATGTTGAAAAAAAAGTTAGCCTCGTTTCTCATCATTTTGGACCATGGGCTATAGCCCATATCGTACGGCATACTATAGCGCGCCGTTTTTCATCATTTTTGAAGATTTGAAAAAAATGACGAAATGACAAAAACGAAAGGTTATAGCCCATGTTTTTTGAAATTTTGAAAAAAAAAGTTAGCCTCGTTTCTCATCATTTTGGACCATGGGCTATAGCCCATATCGTACGGCATTCTATAGCGCGCCGTTTTCATCATTTTTAAAGATTTGAAAAAAATTACGAAATGACAAAAACGAAAGGTTATAGCCCATGTTTTTTGAAATTTTGAAAAAAAAAGTTAGCCTCGTTTCTCATCATTTTGGACCATGGGCTATAGCCCATATCGTACGGCATTCTATAGCGCGCCGTTTTTCATCATTTTCAAAGATTTGAAAAAATGACGAAATGAAAAAAACGAAAGGTTATAGCCCATGTTTTTTGAAATTTTGAAAAAAAAAGTTAGCCTCGCTTCTCATCATTTTGGACCATGGGCTATAGCCCATATCGTACGGCATACTATAGCGCGCCGTTTTTCATCATTTTTGAAGATTTGAAAAAAATGACAAAATGACAAAAACGAAAGGTTATAGCCCATGTTTTTTGAAATTTTGAAAAAAAAGGTTAGCCTCGTTTCTCATCATTTTGGACCATGGGCTATAGCCCATATCGTACGGCATACTATAGCGCGCCGTTTTTCATCATTTTTGAAGATTTAAAAAAAATGACGAAATGACAAAAACGAAAGGTTATAGCCCATGTTTTTTGAAATTTTGAAAAAAAAAGTTAGCCTCGTTTCTCATCATTTTGGACCATGGGCTATAGCCCATATCGTACGGCATACTATAGCGCGCCGTTTTTCATCATTTTTGAAGATTTGAAAAAAATGACGAAATGACAAAAACGAAAGGTTATAGCCCATGTTTTTTGAAATTTTGAAAAAAAAAGTTAGCCTCGCTTCTCATCATTTTGGACCATGGGCTATAGCCCATATCGTACAGCATACTATAGCGCGCCGTTTTTCATCATTTTTGAAGATTTGAAAAAAATGACAAAATGACAAAAACGAAAGGTTATAGCCCATGTTTTTTGAAATTTTGAAAAAAAAAGTTAGCCTCGTTTCTCATCATTTTGGACCATGGGCTATAGCCCATATCGTACGGCATTCTATAGCGCGCCGTTTTTCATCATTTTTGAAGATTTGAAAAAAATGACAAAATGACAAAAACGAAAGGTTATAGCCCATGTTTTTTGAAATGTTGAAAAAAAAGTTAGCCTCGTTTCTCATCATTTTGGACCATGGGCTATAGCCCATATCGTACGGCATTCTATAGCGCGCCGTTTTCATCATTTTTAAAGATTTGAAAAAAATTACGAAATGACAAAAACGAAAGGTTATAGCCCATGTTTTTTGAAATTTTGAAAAAAAAAGTTAGCCTCGTTTCTCATCATTTTGGACCGTGGGCTATAGCCCATATCGTACGGCATACTATGGCACGCCGTTTTTCATCGTTTTTGAGGATTTGAAAAAAATGAAAAAATGAAAAAAACGATGGGTTATAGCCCATGTTTTTTGATTATTTTTTTTAATTGCAGAGTATTGCGGAAAGATTGCGGAGGAATTTTTGAAAAATTGCGTAGTATTGCAGAGGAATTGTGGAAAATTGCGGAAAATACGATGGGTTATAGCCCATGTTTTTTGAAATTTTGAAAAAAAAAGTTATCCTCGTTTCTCATCATTTTGGACCATGGGCTATAGCCCATATCGTACGGCATACTATAGCGCGCCGTTTTTCATCATTTTTGAAGATTTGAAAAATATGACGAAATGACAAAAACGAAAGGTTATAGCCCATGTTTTTTGAAATTTTGAAAAAAAAAAGTTAGCCTCGTTTCTCATCATTTTGGACCATGGGCTATAGCCCATATCGTACGGCATACTATAGCGCGCCGTTTTTCATCATTTTTGAAGATTTGAAAAAAATGACAAAATGACAAAAACGAAAGGTTATAGCCCATGTTTTTTGAAATTTTGAAAAAAAAAGTTAGCCTCGTTTCTCATCATTTTGGACCATGGGCTATAGCCCATATCGTACGGCATTCTATAGCGCGCCGTTTTTCATCATTTTTAAAGATTTGAAAAAAATTACGAAATGACAAAAACGAAAGGTTATAGCCCATGTTTTTTGAAATTTTGAAAAAAAAAGTTAGCCTCGTTTCTCATCATTTTGGACCATGGGCTATAGCCCATATCGTACGGCATACTATAGCGCGCCGTTTTTCATCATTTTTGAAGATTTGAAAAAATGACGAAATGACAAAAACGAAAGGTTATAGCCCATGTTTTTTGAAATTTTGAAAAAAAAGGTTAGCCTCGTTTCTCATCATTTTGGACCATGGGCTATAGCCCATATCGTACGGCATACTATAGCGCGCAGTTTTTCATCATTTTTGAAGATTTGAAAAAAATGACAAAATGACAAAAACGAAAGGTTATAGCCCATGTTTTTTGAAATTTTGAAAAAAAAAGTTAGCCTCGTTTCTCATCATTTTGGACCATGGGCTATAGCCCATATCGTACGGCATACTATAGCGCGCCGTTTTTCATCATTTTTGAAGATTTGAAAAAAATGACAAAATGACAAAAACAAAAGGTTATAGCCCATGTTTTTTGTTTTGAAAAAAAAAGTTAGCCTCGTTTCTCATCATTTTGGACCATGGGCTATAGCCCATATCGTACGGCATTCTATAGCGCGCCGTTTTTCATCATTTTTAAAGATTTGAAAAAAATTACGAAATGACAAAAACGAAAGGTTATAGCCCATGTTTTTTGAAATTTTGAAAAAAAAAGTTAGCCTCGTTTCTCATCATTTTGGACCATGGGCTATAGCCCATATCGTACGGCATACTATAGCGCGCTGTTTTCATCATTTTTGAAGATTTGAAAAAAATGACGAAATGACAAAAACGAAAGGTTATAGCCCATGTTTTTTGAAATTTTGAAAAAAAAAGTTAGCCTCGTTTCTCATCATTTTGGACCATGGGCTATAGCCCATATCGTACGGCATACTATAGCGCGCCGTTTTTCATCATTTTTGAAGATTTGAAAAATATGACGAAATGACAAAAACGAAAGGTTATAGCCCATGTTTTTTGAAATTTTGAAAAAAAAAAGTTAGCCTCGTTTCTCATCATTTTGGACCATGGGCTATAGCCCATATCGTACGGCATACTATATTGCGCCGTTTTTCATCATTTTTGAAGATTTGAAAAAAATGATGAAATGACAAAAACGAAAGGTTATAGCCCATGTTTTTTGAAATTTTGAAAAAAAAAGTTAGCCTCGTTTCTCATCATTTTGGACCATGGGCTATAGCCCATATCGTACGGCATTCTATAGCGCGCCGTTTTTCATCATTTTTAAAGATTTGAAAAAAATTACGAAATGACAAAAACGAAAGGTTATAGCCCATGTTTTTTGAAATTTTGAAAAAAAAAGTTAGCCTCGTTTCTCATCATTTTGGACCATGGGCTATAGCCCATATCGTACGGCATACTATAGCGCGCCGTTTTTCATCATTTTTGAAGATTTGAAAAAATGACGAAATGACAAAAACGAAAGGTTATAGCCCATGTTTTTTGAAATTTTGAAAAAAAAGGTTAGCCTCGTTTCTCATCATTTTGGACCATGGGCTATAGCCCATATCGTACGGCATACTATAGCGCGCCGTTTTTCATCATTTTTGAAGATTTGAAAAAAATGACAAAATGACAAAAACGAAAGGTTATAGCCCATGTTTTTTGAAATTTTGAAAAAAAAAGTTAGCCTCGTTTCTCATCATTTTGGACCATGGGCTATAGCCCATATCGTACGGCATACTATAGCGCGCCGTTTTTCATCATTTTTGAAGATTTGAAAAAAATGACGAAATGACAAAAACGAAAGGTTATAGCCCATGTTTTTTGAAATTTTGAAAAAAAAAGTTAGCCTCGTTTCTCATCATTTTGGACCATGGGCTATAGCCCATATCGTACGACATACTATAGCGCGCCGTTTTTCATCATTTTTGAAGATTTGAAAAAAATGACAAAATGACAAAAACGAAAGGTTATAGCCCATGTTTTTTGAAATTTTGAAAAAAAAAGTTAGCCTCGTTTCTCATCATTTTGGACCATGGGCTATAGCCCATATCGTACGGCATACTATAGCGCGCCGTTTTTCATCATTTTTGAAGATTTGAAAAAAATGACAAAATGACAAAAACAAAAGGTTATAGCCCATGTTTTTTGTTTTGAAAAAAAAAGTTAGCCTCGTTTCTCATCATTTTGGACCATGGGCTATAGCCCATATCGTACGGCATTCTATAGCGCGCCGTTTTTCATCATTTTTAAAGATTTGAAAAAAATTACGAAATGACAAAAACGAAAGGTTATAGCCCATGTTTTTTGAAATTTTGAAAAAAAAAGTTAGCCTCGTTTCTCATCATTTTGGACCATGGGCTATAGCCCATATCGTACGGCATACTATAGCGCGCTGTTTTCATCATTTTTGAAGATTTGAAAAAAATGACGAAATGACAAAAACGAAAGGTTATAGCCCATGTTTTTTGAAATTTTGAAAAAAAAAGTTAGCCTCGTTTCTCATCATTTTGGACCATGGGCTATAGCCCATATCGTACGGCATACTATAGCGCGCCGTTTTTCATCATTTTTGAAGATTTGAAAAATATGACGAAATGACAAAAACGAAAGGTTATAGCCCATGTTTTTTGAAATTTTGAAAAAAAAAAGTTAGCCTCGTTTCTCATCATTTTGGACCATGGGCTATAGCCCATATCGTACGGCATACTATATTGCGCCGTTTTTCATCATTTTTGAAGATTTGAAAAAAATGATGAAATGACAAAAACGAAAGGTTATAGCCCATGTTTTTTGAAATTTTGAAAAAAAAAGTTAGCCTCGTTTCTCATCATTTTGGACCATGGGCTATAGCCCATATCGTACGGCATTCTATAGCGCGCCGTTTTTCATCATTTTTAAAGATTTGAAAAAAATTACGAAATGACAAAAACGAAAGGTTATAGCCCATGTTTTTTGAAATTTTGAAAAAAAAAGTTAGCCTCGTTTCTCATCATTTTGGACCATGGGCTATAGCCCATATCGTACGGCATACTATAGCGCGCCGTTTTTCATCATTTTTGAAGATTTGAAAAAATGACGAAATGACAAAAACGAAAGGTTATAGCCCATGTTTTTTGAAATTTTGAAAAAAAAGGTTAGCCTCGTTTCTCATCATTTTGGACCATGGGCTATAGCCCATATCGTACGGCATACTATAGCGCGCCGTTTTTCATCATTTTTGAAGATTTGAAAAAAATGACAAAATGACAAAAACGAAAGGTTATAGCCCATGTTTTTTGAAATTTTGAAAAAAAAAGTTAGCCTCGTTTCTCATCATTTTGGACCATGGGCTATAGCCCATATCGTACGGCATACTATAGCGCGCCGTTTTTCATCATTTTTGAAGATTTGAAAAAAATGACGAAATGACAAAAACGAAAGGTTATAGCCCATGTTTTTTGAAATTTTGAAAAAAAAAGTTAGCCTCGTTTCTCATCATTTTGGACCATGGGCTATAGCCCATATCGTACGACATACTATAGCGCGCCGTTTTTCATCATTTTTGAAGATTTGAAAAAAATGACAAAATGACAAAAACGAAAGGTTATAGCCCATGTTTTTTGAAATTTTGAAAAAAAAAGTTAGCCTCGTTTCTCATCATTTTGGACCATGGGCTATAGCCCATATCGTACGGCATACTATAGCGCGCCGTTTTTCATAATTTTTGAAGATTTGAAAAAAATGACGAAATGACAAAAACGAAAGGTTATAGCCCATGTTTTTTGAAATTTTGAAAAAAAAAGTTAGCCTCGTTTCTCATCATTTTGGACCATGGGCTATAGCCCATATCGTACGGCATACTATAGCGCGCCGTTTTTCATCATTTTTGAAGATTTGAGAAAAATGACGAAATGACAAAAACGAAAGGTTATAGCCCATGTTTTTTGAAATTTTGAAAAAAAAAGTTAGCCTCGTTTCTCATCATTTTGGACCATGGGCTATAGCCCATATCGTACGGCATACTATAGCGCGCCGTTTTTCATCATTTTTGAAGATTTGAAAAAAATGACGAAATGACAAAACGAAAGGTTATAGCCCATGTTTTTTGAAATTTTGAAAAAAAAAGTTAGCCTCGTTTCTCATCATTTTTGACCATGGGCTATAGCCCATATCGTACGGCATACTATAGCGCGCCGTTTTTCATCATTTTTGAAGATTTGAAAAAAATGACAAAATGACAAAAACGAAAGGTTATAGCCCATGTTTTTTGAAATTTTGAAAAAAAAAGTTAGCCTCGTTTCTCATCATTTTGGACCATGGGCTATAGCCCATATCGTACGGCATACTATAGCGCGCCGTTTTTCATCATTTTTGAAGATTTGAAAAAAATGACAAAATGACAAAAACGAAAGGTTATAGCCCATGTTTTTTTAAATTTTGAAAAAAAAAGTTAGCCTCGTTTCTCATCATTTTGGACCATGGGCTATAGCCCATATCGTACGGCATTCTATAGCGCGCCGTTTTTCAGCATTTTTAAAGATTTGAAAAAAATGACGAAATGAAAAAAACGAAAGGTTATAGCCCATGTTTTTTGAAATGTTGAAAAAAAAGTTAGCCTCGTTTCTCATCATTTTGGACCATGGGCTATAGCCCATATCGTACGGCATACTATAGCGCGCCGTTTTTCATCATTTTTGAAGATTTGAAAAAAATGACGAAATGACAAAAACGAAAGGTTATAGCCCATGTTTTTTGAAATTTTGAAAAAAAAGGTTAGCCTCGTTTCTCATCATTTTGGACCATGGGCTATAGCCCATATCGTACGGCATACTATAGCGCGCCGTTTTTCATCATTTTTGAAGATTTGAAAAAAATGACAAAATGACAAAAACGAAAGGTTATAGCCCATGTTTTTTGAAATTTTGAAAAAAAAAGTTAGCCTCGTTTCTCATCATTTTGGACCATGGGCTATAGCCCATATCGTACGGCATTCTATAGCGCGCCGTTTTTCATCATTTTTAAAGATTTGAAAAAAATTACGAAATGACAAAAACGAAAGGTTATAGCCCATGTTTTTTGAAATTTTGAAAAAAAAAGTTAGCCTCGTTTCTCATCATTTTGGACCATGGGCTATAGCCCATATCGTACGGCATTCTATAGCGCGCCGTTTTTCATCATTTTCAAAGATTTGAAAAAATGACGAAATGACAAAAACGAAAGGTTATAGCCCATGTTTTTTGAAATGTTGAAAAAAAAGTTAGCCTCGTTTCTCATCATTTTGGACCATGGGCTATAGCCCATATCGTACGGCATACTATAGCGCGCCGTTTTTCATAATTTTTGAAGATTTGAAAAAAATGACGAAATGACAAAAACGAAAGGTTATAGCCCATGTTTTTTGAAATTTTGAAAAAAAAGGTTAGCCTCGTTTCTCATCATTTTGGACCATGGGCTATAGCCCATATCGTACGGCATACTATAGCGCGCCGTTTTTCATCATTTTTGAAGATTTGAAAAAAATGACAAAATGACAAAAACGAAAGGTTATAGCCCATGTTTTTTGAAATTTTGAAAAAAAAAGTTAGCCTCGTTTCTCATCATTTTGGACCATGGGCTATAGCCCATATCGTACGGCATTCTATAGCGCGCCGTTTTCATCATTTTTAAAGATTTGAAAAAAATTACGAAATGACAAAAACGAAAGGTTATAGCCCTTGTTTTTTGAAATTTTGAAAAAAAAAGTTAGCCTCGTTTCTCATCATTTTGGACCATGGGCTATAGCCCATATCGTACGGCATTCTATAGCGCGCCGTTTTTCATCATTTTCAAAGATTTGAAAAAATGACGAAATGACAAAAACGAAAGGTTATAGCCCATGTTTTTTGAAATTTTGAAAAAAAAAGTTAGCCTCGTTTCTCATCATTTTGGACCATGGGCTATAGCCCATATCGTACGGCATACTATAGCGCGCCGTTTTTCATCATTTTTGAAGATTTGAAAAAAATGACGAAATGACAAAAACGAAAGGTTATAGCCCATGTTTTTTGAAATTTTTAAAAAAAAAGTTAGCCTCGCTTCTCATCATTTTGGACCATGGGCTATAGCCCATATCGTACGGCATTCTATAGCGCGCCGTTTTTCATCATTTTTAAAGATTTGAAAAAAAAATACGAAATGACAAAAACGAAAGGTTATAGCCCATGTTTTTTGAAATTTTGAAAAAAAAAGTTAGCCTCGTTTCTCATCATTTTGGACCATGGGCTATAGCCCATATCGTACGGCATACTATAGCGCGCCGTTTTTCATCATTTTTGAAGATTTGAAAAAATGACGAAATGACAAAAACGAAAGGTTATAGCCCATGTTTTTTGAAATTTTGAAAAAAAAAGTTAGCCTCGTTTCTCATCATTTTGGACCATGGGCTATAGCCCATATCGTACGGCATACTATAGCGCGCCGTTTTTCATCATTTTTGAAGATTTGAAAAAAATGACGAAATGACAAAAACGAAAGGTTATAGCCCATGTTTTTTGAAATTTTGAAAAAAAAGGTTAGCCTCGTTTCTCATCATTTTGGACCATGGGCTATAGCCCATATCGTACGGCATACTATAGCGCGCCGTTTTTCATCATTTTTGAAGATTTGAAAAAATGACGAAATGACAAAAACGAAAGGTTATAGCCCATGTTTTTTGAAATTTTGAAAAAAAAAGTTAGCCTCGTTTCTCATCATTTTGGACCATGGGCTATAGCCCATATCGTACGGCATACTATAGCGCGCCGTTTTTCATCATTTTTGAAGATTTGAAAAAAATGACGAAATGACAAAAACGAAAGGTTATAGCCCATGTTTTTTGAAATTTTGAAAAAAAAGGTTAGCCTCGTTTCTCATCATTTTGGACCATGGGCTATAGCCCATATCGTACGGCATACTATAGCGCGCCGTTTTTCATCATTTTTGAAGATTTGAAAAAATGACGAAATGACAAAAACGAAAGGTTATAGCCCATGTTTTTTGAAATTTTGAAAAAAAAGGTTAGCCTCGTTTCTCATCATTTTGGACCATGGGCTATAGCCCATATCGTACGGCATACTATAGCGCGCCGTTTTTCATCATTTTTGAAGATTTGAAAAAAATGACAAAATGACAAAAACGAAAGGTTATAGCCCATGTTTTTTGAAATTTTGAAAAAAAAAGTTAGCCTCGTTTCTCATCATTTTGGACCATGGGCTATAGCCCATATCGTACGGCATACTATAGCGCGCCGTTTTTCATCATTTTTGAAGATTTGAAAAAAATGACGAAATGACAAAAACGAAAGGTTATAGCCCATGTTTTTTGAAATTTTGAAAAAAAAAGTTAGCCTCGTTTCTCATCATTTTGGACCATGGGCTATAGCCCATATCGTACGACATACTATAGCGCGCCGTTTTTCATCATTTTTGAAGATTTGAAAAAAATGACGAAATGACAAAAACGAAGGGTTATAGCCCATGTTTTTTGAAATTTTGAAAAAAAAAGTTAGCCTCGCTTCTCATCATTTTGGACCATGGGGTATAGCCCATATCGTACGGCATACTATAGCGCGCCGTTTTTCATAATTTTTGAAGATTTGAAAAAAATGACGAAATGACAAAAACGAAAGGTTATAGCCCATGTTTTTTGAAATTTTGAAAAAAAAAGTTAGCCTCGTTTCTCATCATTTTGGACCATGGGCTATAGCCCATATCGTACGGCATACTATAGCGCGCCGTTTTTCATCATTTTTGAAGATTTGAAAAAAATGACAAAATGACAAAAACGAAAGGTTATAGCCCATGTTTTTTGAAATTTTGAAAAAAAAAGTTAGCCTCGTTTCTCATCATTTTGGACCATGGGCTATAGCCCATATCGTACGGCATACTATAGCGCGCCGTTTTTCATCATTTTTGAAGATTTGAAAAAAATGACGAAATGACAAAAACGAAAGGTTATAGCCCATGTTTTTTGAAATTTTGAAAAAAAAGGTTAGCCTCGTTTCTCATCATTTTGGACCATGGGCTATAGCCCATATCGTACGGCATACTATAGCGCGCCGTTTTTCATCATTTTTGAAGATTTGAAAAAATGACGAAATGACAAAAACGAAAGGTTATAGCCCATGTTTTTTGAAATTTTGAAAAAAAAAGTTAGCCTCGTTTCTCATCATTTTGGACCATGGGCTATAGCCCATATCGTACGGCATACTATAGCGCGCCGTTTTTCATCATTTTTGAAGATTTGAAAAAAATGACGAAATGACAAAAACGAAAGGTTATAGCCCATGTTTTTTGAAATTTTGAAAAAAAAGGTTAGCCTCGTTTCTCATCATTTTGGACCATGGGCTATAGCCCATATCGTACGGCATACTATAGCGCGCCGTTTTTCATCATTTTTGAAGATTTGAAAAAATGACGAAATGACAAAAACGAAAGGTTATAGCCCATGTTTTTTGAAATTTTGAAAAAAAAGGTTAGCCTCGTTTCTCATCATTTTGGACCATGGGCTATAGCCCATATCGTACGGCATACTATAGCGCGCCGTTTTTCATCATTTTTGAAGATTTGAAAAAAATGACAAAATGACAAAAACGAAAGGTTATAGCCCATGTTTTTTGAAATTTTGAAAAAAAAAGTTAGCCTCGTTTCTCATCATTTTGGACCATGGGCTATAGCCCATATCGTACGGCATACTATAGCGCGCCGTTTTTCATCATTTTTGAAGATTTGAAAAAAATGACGAAATGACAAAAACGAAAGGTTATAGCCCATGTTTTTTGAAATTTTGAAAAAAAAAGTTAGCCTCGTTTCTCATCATTTTGGACCATGGGCTATAGCCCATATCGTACGACATACTATAGCGCGCCGTTTTTCATCATTTTTGAAGATTTGAGAAAAATGACGAAATGACAAAAACGAAAGGTTATAGCCCATGTTTTTTGAAATTTTGAAAAAAAAAGTTAGCCTCGTTTCTCATCATTTTGGACCATGGGCTATAGCCCATATCGTACGGCATACTATAGCGCGCCGTTTTTCATCATTTTTGAAGATTTGAAAAAAATGACGAAATGACAAAAACGAAAGGTTTTATCCCATGTTTTTTGAAATTTTGAAAAAAAAAGTTAGCCTCGTTTCTCATCATTTTGGACCATGGGCTATAGCCCATATCGTACGGCATACTATAGCGCGCCGTTTTTCATCATTTTTGAAGATTTGAAAAAAATGACGAAATGACAAAACGAAAGGTTATAGCCCATGTTTTTTGAAATTTTGAAAAAAAAAGTTAGCCTCGTTTCTCATCATTTTGGACCATGGGCTATAGCCCATATCGTACGGCATACTATAGCGCGCCGTTTTTCATCATTTTTGAAGATTTGAAAAAAATGACAAAATGACAAAAACGAAAGGTTATATCCCATGTTTTTTGAAATTTTGAAAAAAAAAGTTAGCCTCGTTTCTCATCATTTTGGACCATGGGCTATAGCCCATATCGTACGGCTTTCTATAGCGCGCCGTTTTTCATCATTTTTAAAGATTTGAAAAAAATGACGAAATGAAAAAAAACGAAAGGTTATAGCCCATGTTTTTTGAAATGTTGAAAAAAAAGTTAGCCTCGTTTCTCATCATTTTGGACCATGGGCTATAGCCCATATCGTACGGCATACTATAGCGCGCCGTTTTTCATCATTTTTGAAGATTTGAAAAAAATGACGAAATGACAAAAACGAAAGGTTATAGCCCATGTTTTTTGAAATTTTGAAAAAAAAGGTTAGCCTCGTTTCTCATCATTTTGGACCATGGGCTATAGCCCATATCGTACGGCATACTATAGCGCGCCGTTTTTCATCATTTTTGAAGATTTGAAAAAAATGACAAAATGACAAAAACGAAAGGTTATAGCCCATGTTTTTTGAAATTTTGAAAAAAAAAGTTAGCCTCGTTTCTCATCATTTTGGACCATGGGCTATAGCCCATATCGTACGGCATTCTATAGCGCGCCGTTTTTCATCATTTTTAAAGATTTGGAAAAAATTACGAAATGACAAAAACGAAAGGTTATAGCCCATGTTTTTTGAAATTTTGAAAAAAAAAGTGAGCCTCGTTTCTCATCATTTTGGACCATGGGCTATAGCCCATATCGTACGGCATTCTATAGCGCGCCGTTTTTCATCATTTTCAAAGATTTGAAAAAATGACGAAATGACAAAAACGAAAGGTTATAGCCCATGTTTTTTGAAATGTTGAAAAAAAAGTTAGCCTCGTTTCTCATCATTTTGGACCATGGGCTATAGCCCATATCGTACGGCATACTATAGCGCGCCGTTTTTCATCATTTTTGAAGATTTGAAAAAAATGACGAAATGACAAAAACGAAAGGTTATAGCCCATGTTTTTTGAAATTTTGAAAAAAAAAGTTAGCCTCGTTTCTCATCATTTTGGACCATGGGCTATAGCCCATATCGTACGGCATTCTATAGCGCGCCGTTTTCATCATTTTTAAAGATTTGAAAAAAATTACGAAATGACAAAAACGAAAGGTTATAGCCCATGTTTTTTGAAATTTTGAAAAAAAAAGTTAGCCTCGTTTCTCATCATTTTGGACCATGGGCTATAGCCCATATCGTACGGCATTCTATAGCGCGCCGTTTTTCATCATTTTCAAAGATTTGAAAAAATGACGAAATGAAAAAAACGAAAGGTTATAGCCCATGTTTTTTGAAATTTTGAAAAAAAAAGTTAGCCTCGCTTCTCATCATTTTGGACCATGGGCTATAGCCCATATCGTACGGCATACTATAGCGCGCCGTTTTTCATCATTTTTGAAGATTTGAAAAAAATGACAAAATGACAAAAACGAAAGGTTATAGCCCATGTTTTTTGAAATTTTGAAAAAAAAGGTTAGCCTCGTTTCTCATCATTTTGGACCATGGGCTATAGCCCATATCGTACGGCATACTATAGCGCGCCGTTTTTCATCATTTTTGAAGATTTAAAAAAAATGACGAAATGACAAAAACGAAAGGTTATAGCCCATGTTTTTTGAAATTTTGAAAAAAAAAGTTAGCCTCGTTTCTCATCATTTTGGACCATGGGCTATAGCCCATATCGTACGGCATACTATAGCGCGCCGTTTTTCATCATTTTTGAAGATTTGAAAAAAATGACGAAATGACAAAAACGAAAGGTTATAGCCCATGTTTTTTGAAATTTTGAAAAAAAAAGTTAGCCTCGCTTCTCATCATTTTGGACCATGGGCTATAGCCCATATCGTACAGCATACTATAGCGCGCCGTTTTTCATCATTTTTGAAGATTTGAAAAAAATGACAAAATGACAAAAACGAAAGGTTATAGCCCATGTTTTTTGAAATTTTGAAAAAAAAAGTTAGCCTCGTTTCTCATCATTTTGGACCATGGGCTATAGCCCATATCGTACGGCATTCTATAGCGCGCCGTTTTTCATCATTTTTAAAGATTTGAAAAAAATTACGAAATGACAAAAACGAAAGGTTATAGCCCATGTTTTTTGAAATTTTGAAAAAAAAAGTTAGCCTCGTTTCTCATCATTTTGGACCATGGGCTATAGCCCATATCGTATGGCATACTATAGCGCGCCGTTTTTCATCATTTTTGAAGATTTGAAAAAAATGACGAAATGACAAAAACGAAAGGTTATAGCCCATGTTTTTTGAAATGTTGAAAAAAAAGTTAGCCTCGTTTCTCATCATTTTGGACCATGGGCTATAGCCCATATCGTACGGCATTCTATAGCGCGCCGTTTTCATCATTTTTAAAGATTTGAAAAAAATTACGAAATGACAAAAACGAAAGGTTATAGCCCATGTTTTTTGAAATTTTGAAAAAAAAAGTTAGCCTCGTTTCTCATCATTTTGGACCGTGGGCTATAGCCCATATCGTACGGCATACTATGGCACGCCGTTTTTCATCGTTTTTGAGGATTTGAAAAAAATGAAAAAATGAAAAAAACGATGGGTTATAGCCCATGTTTTTTGATTATTTTTTTTAATTGCAGAGTATTGCGGAAAGATTGCGGAGGAATTTTTGAAAAATTGCATAGTATTGCAGAGGAATTGTGGAAAATTGCGGAAAATACGATGGGTTATAGCCCATGTTTTTTGAAATTTTGAAAAAAAAAGTTAGCCTCGTTTCTCATCATTTTGGACCATGGGCTATAGCCCATATCGTACGGCATACTATAGCGCGCCGTTTTTCATCATTTTTGAAGATTTGAGAAAAATGACGAAATGACAAAAACGAAAGGTTATAGCCCATGTTTTTTGAAATTTTGAAAAAAAAAGTTAGCCTCGTTTCTCATCATTTTGGACCATGGGCTATAGCCCATATCGTACGGCATACTATAGCGCGCCGTTTTTCATCATTTTTGAAGATTTGAAAAAAATGACGAAATGACAAAAACGAAAGGTTATATCCCATGTTTTTTGAAATTTTGAAAAAAAAAGTTAGCCTCGTTTCTCATCATTTTGGACCATGGGCTATAGCCCATATCGTACGGCATACTATAGCGCGCCGTTTTTCATCATTTTTGAAGATTTAAAAAAAATGACGAAATGACAAAACGAAAGGTTATAGCCCATGTTTTTTGAAATTTTGAAAAAAAAAGTTAGCCTCGTTTCTCATCATTTTGGACCATGGGCTATAGCCCATATCGTACGGCATACTATAGCGCGCCGTTTTTCATCATTTTTGAAGATTTGAAAAAAATGACAAAATGACAAAAACGAAAGGTTATAGCCCATGTTTTTTGAAATTTTGAAAAAAAAAGTTAGCCTCGTTTCTCATCATTTTGGACCATGGGCTATAGCCCATATCGTACGGCTTTCTATAGCGCGCCGTTTTTCATCATTTTTAAAGATTTGAAAAAAATGACGAAATGAAAAAAAACGAAAGGTTATAGCCCATGTTTTTTGAAATGTTGAAAAAAAAGTTAGCCTCGTTTCTCATCATTTTGGACCATGGGCTATAGCCCATATCGTACGGCATACTATAGCGCGCCGTTTTTCATCATTTTTGAAGATTTGAAAAAAATGACGAAATGACAAAAACGAAAGGTTATAGCCCATGTTTTTTGAAATTTTGAAAAAAAAGGTTAGCCTCGTTTCTCATCATTTTGGACCATGGGCTATAGCCCATATCGTACGGCATACTATAGCGCGCCGTTTTTCATCATTTTTGAAGATTTGAAAAAAATGACAAAATGACAAAAACGAAAGGTTATAGCCCATGTTTTTTGAAATTTTGAAAAAAAAAGTTAGCCTCGTTTCTCATCATTTTGGACCATGGGCTATAGCCCATATCGTACGGCATTCTATAGCGCGCCGTTTTTCATCATTTTTAAAGATTTGAAAAAAATTACGAAATGACAAAAACGAAAGGTTATAGCCCATGTTTTTTGAAATTTTGAAAAAAAAAGTGAGCCTCGTTTCTCATCATTTTGGACCATGGGCTATAGCCCATATCGTACGGCATTCTATAGCGCGCCGTTTTTCATCATTTTCAAAGATTTGAAAAAATGACGAAATGACAAAAACGAAAGGTTATAGCCCATGTTTTTTGAAATGTTGAAAAAAAAGTTAGCCTCGTTTCTCATCATTTTGGACCATGGGCTATAGCCCATATCGTACGGCATACTATAGCGCGCCGTTTTTCATCATTTTTGAAGATTTGAAAAAAATGACGAAATGACAAAAACGAAAGGTTATAGCCCATGTTTTTTGAAATTTTGAAAAAAAAAGTTAGCCTCGTTTCTCATCATTTTGGACCATGGGCTATAGCCCATATCGTACGGCATTCTATAGCGCGCCGTTTTCATCATTTTTAAAGATTTGAAAAAAATTACGAAATGACAAAAACGAAAGGTTATAGCCCATGTTTTTTGAAATTTTGAAAAAAAAAGTTAGCCTCGTTTCTCATCATTTTGGACCATGGGCTATAGCCCATATCGTACGGCATTCTATAGCGCGCCGTTTTTCATCATTTTCAAAGATTTGAAAAAATGACGAAATGAAAAAAACGAAAGGTTATAGCCCATGTTTTTTGAAATTTTGAAAAAAAAAGTTAGCCTCGCTTCTCATCATTTTGGACCATGGGCTATAGCCCATATCGTACGGCATACTATAGCGCGCCGTTTTTCATCATTTTTGAAGATTTGAAAAAAATGACAAAATGACAAAAACGAAAGGTTATAGCCCATGTTTTTTGAAATTTTGAAAAAAAAGGTTAGCCTCGTTTCTCATCATTTTGGACCATGGGCTATAGCCCATATCGTACGGCATACTATAGCGCGCCGTTTTTCATCATTTTTGAAGATTTAAAAAAAATGACGAAATGACAAAAACGAAAGGTTATAGCCCATGTTTTTTGAAATTTTGAAAAAAAAAGTTAGCCTCGTTTCTCATCATTTTGGACCATGGGCTATAGCCCATATCGTACGGCATACTATAGCGCGCCGTTTTTCATCATTTTTGAAGATTTGAAAAAAATGACGAAATGACAAAAACGAAAGGTTATAGCCCATGTTTTTTGAAATTTTGAAAAAAAAAGTTAGCCTCGTTTCTCATCATTTTGGACCATGGGCTATAGCCCATATCGTACGGCTTTCTATAGCGCGCCGTTTTTCATCATTTTTAAAGATTTGAAAAAAATGACGAAATGAAAAAAAACGAAAGGTTATAGCCCATGTTTTTTGAAATGTTGAAAAAAAAGTTAGCCTCGTTTCTCATCATTTTGGACCATGGGCTATAGCCCATATCGTACGGCATACTATAGCGCGCCGTTTTTCATCATTTTTGAAGATTTGAAAAAAATGACGAAATGACAAAAACGAAAGGTTATAGCCCATGTTTTTTGAAATTTTGAAAAAAAAGGTTAGCCTCGTTTCTCATCATTTTGGACCATGGGCTATAGCCCATATCGTACGGCATTCTATAGCGCGCCGTTTTTCATCATTTTTAAAGATTTGAAAAAAATTACGAAATGACAAAAACGAAAGGTTATAGCCCATGTTTTTTGAAATTTTGAAAAAAAAAGTGAGCCTCGTTTCTCATCATTTTGGACCATGGGCTATAGCCCATATCGTACGGCATTCTATAGCGCGCCGTTTTTCATCATTTTCAAAGATTTGAAAAAATGACGAAATGACAAAAACGAAAGGTTATAGCCCATGTTTTTTGAAATGTTGAAAAAAAAGTTAGCCTCGTTTCTCATCATTTTGGACCATGGGCTATAGCCCATATCGTACGGCATACTATAGCGCGCCGTTTTTCATCATTTTTGAAGATTTGAAAAAAATGACGAAATGACAAAAACGAAAGGTTATAGCCCATGTTTTTTGAAATTTTGAAAAAAAAAGTTAGCCTCGTTTCTCATCATTTTGGACCATGGGCTATAGCCCATATCGTACGGCATTCTATAGCGCGCCGTTTTCATCATTTTTAAAGATTTGAAAAAAATTACGAAATGACAAAAACGAAAGGTTATAGCCCATGTTTTTTGAAATTTTGAAAAAAAAAGTTAGCCTCGTTTCTCATCATTTTGGACCATGGGCTATAGCCCATATCGTACGGCATTCTATAGCGCGCCGTTTTTCATCATTTTCAAAGATTTGAAAAAATGACGAAATGAAAAAAACGAAAGGTTATAGCCCATGTTTTTTGAAATTTTGAAAAAAAAAGTTAGCCTCGCTTCTCATCATTTTGGACCATGGGCTATAGCCCATATCGTACGGCATACTATAGCGCGCCGTTTTTCATCATTTTTGAAGATTTGAAAAAAATGACAAAATGACAAAAACGAAAGGTTATAGCCCATGTTTTTTGAAATTTTGAAAAAAAAGGTTAGCCTCGTTTCTCATCATTTTGGACCATGGGCTATAGCCCATATCGTACGGCATACTATAGCGCGCCGTTTTTCATCATTTTTGAAGATTTAAAAAAAATGACGAAATGACAAAAACGAAAGGTTATAGCCCATGTTTTTTGAAATTTTGAAAAAAAAAGTTAGCCTCGTTTCTCATCATTTTGGACCATGGGCTATAGCCCATATCGTACGGCATACTATAGCGCGCCGTTTTTCATCATTTTTGAAGATTTGAAAAAAATGACGAAATGACAAAAACGAAAGGTTATAGCCCATGTTTTTTGAAATTTTGAAAAAAAAAGTTAGCCTCGCTTCTCATCATTTTGGACCATGGGCTATAGCCCATATCGTACAGCATACTATAGCGCGCCGTTTTTCATCATTTTTGAAGATTTGAAAAAAATGACAAAATGACAAAAACGAAAGGTTATAGCCCATGTTTTTTGAAATTTTGAAAAAAAAAGTTAGCCTCGTTTCTCATCATTTTGGACCATGGGCTATAGCCCATATCGTACGGCATTCTATAGCGCGCCGTTTTTCATCATTTTTGAAGATTTGAAAAAAATGACAAAATGACAAAAACGAAAGGTTATAGCCCATGTTTTTTGAAATGTTGAAAAAAAAGTTAGCCTCGTTTCTCATCATTTTGGACCATGGGCTATAGCCCATATCGTACGGCATTCTATAGCGCGCCGTTTTCATCATTTTTAAAGATTTGAAAAAAATTACGAAATGACAAAAACGAAAGGTTATAGCCCATGTTTTTTGAAATTTTGAAAAAAAAAGTTAGCCTCGTTTCTCATCATTTTGGACCGTGGGCTATAGCCCATATCGTACGGCATACTATGGCACGCCGTTTTTCATCGTTTTTGAGGATTTTAAAAAAATGAAAAAATGAAAAAAACGATGGGTTATAGCCCATGTTTTTTGATTATTTTTTTTAATTGCAGAGTATTGCGGAAAGATTGCGGAGGAATTTTTGAAAAATTGCGTAGTATTGCAGAGGAATTGTGGAAAATTGCGGAAAATACGATGGGTTATAGCCCATGTTTTTTGAAATTTTGAAAAAAAAAGTTATCCTCGTTTCTCATTATTTTGGACCGTGGGCTATAGCCCATATCGTACGGCATACTATAGCGCGCCGTTTTTCATCATTTTTGAGGATTTGAAAAAAATGACGAAATGTCACACACACACATATATATATATATACACATATATATATATCATAGCACCTGACGAAGCTCACGGCGAAACGCGTCGCGCTAATAAATAAGTCTGATGCAGTAAGTTGTCCGTCTCTGTTCCCTGGAGAGTGCAGTCCCTTCCTTGGAAGGTTTTTCTCTCTTTTTTGATGTCTATGCCTGCTAACTAGACTTGCACCTCCTACGGGTCTTTTTGGATGTGCAGGAGTCCCTTTTTTGTCTCATATATATATATATATAAAACGTATCAATATACTTTCTGGATGTTGAATTATGTGCTAAAAGCATGGAATAATACTCGACTACAGCATCTTTTGTAGGATTTGTAGGTTTCCCCGAGACCGTCTACTCTACTCTACACACAGCAGAATGACTGACCCGTCTGCCGTCTACTCTACTCTACTGTACACACAGCAGAGACCCGTCTGCCGTCTACTCTACTCTACTCTACACACAGCACAGACCCGTCTGCCGTCTACTCTACTCTACACACAGCAGAGACCCGTCTGCCGTCTACTCTACTCTACACACAGCAGAGACCCGTCTGCCGTCTACTCTACTCTACACACAGCACAGACCCGTCTGCCGTCTACTCTACTCTACACACAGCAGA